>NC_037668.1:69864509-70053358 GCF_003255815.1 Theropithecus gelada | reverse complement strand
AAAAAAAAAAAAAAAAAAAAAAAAAAAAAAAAAAAAAAAAAAAAATTAAACACATGTTGTTGTACATATTTAAAGTATACCACATGATGTTATGGGATAGTCAAAAGGTCACTATAGTGAAGCAAATTAACAGAGCCATCATCTCACACAGTTATCCATTTTTTTTTATTGTGGCAAGAGAAGCTAAAATCTACTCATTTAGCATGAATCCCATATGTAATAGATTTTATTGCCCCTCCACCTTTTAACACCCTGGGACTCATACTTCTTTCCTTCCCAAAGGCTGCTGATCCCCATCTTCCCACCTCATTCTGGCAGCTAACTACCTCTGTTCTCTCTCCAGCCCTATCCCCCTATTAGCTCAGGATGAGCACTTTAGGGAAGAACCTCAGAATCCCAGACAAGTGAGAGGAGCAGAGCTGCCTAACACTTGTAAGAGATGGTGCTAAACAGGAGTTCAACACAAGTCCGAGCAAGTGAGATCCCATTTCTATAAAGTTAAAAAATTTTTATAAAGAAAAAAATAAACAAAAGCTCCAGACTTGGAGCTAAGTCTACTCTCTCTCTCTTTTTTTAAAGACAGCGTCTCGCTCTGTTACCCAGGCTGGAGTGCAGTGGCGCAATCACAACTCACTGCAGCCTTGACCTCTTGGGCCCAAGGGATCCTCCCATCTCAGCCTCCCACATAGCTGGGACCATGGGTGCACACCACCCTGCTGGCTAATATTTTTTATTTTTGTAGAGACAGAGTCTCCCCATGTTGCCTAGGCTGTTCTTGAACTCTTGTGCTCAAGCAATCCTCCCGCCTCTGCCTCCCAAAGTGTTGGGAGACTGTAGACAGCCTGTACGCTTATTGTTTAGAGATGGGGGCTTGCTGTGTTGCCCAGGCTGCACTTGAACTCCTGGGCTCAAGTGCTCCTATCCTCCTGCCTCAGCCTCCTTAATAACTGGGATTACAGTCAAATGCCACTGTGCCCGGCTGAGACTGCATCTTATCCATCTTATTCATTGCTACCATCTGGTTCAAGCCATCATTCTGTACCTGGGTAATGGAGCCTCTGGCTTCCACCATTGTCCTCTTAGGTCTGCTCTTAGCACTGCGGCCACAGTGATCTGACCAGAGTGATGTTTTGAAAGCGCAAGTCAGATCCTATCACTCCTCTGTTCAAAGCCCAGCAGTGGTTCTGTTTCAGCCAAGATTCTTACAGCTCCCTACTTGAGATCCCTCTCTGATCTTATCTCCTCATTCCGCTCCCATTTGCTCACTGCTCTAACCGTCCTGGCCTCCTCATTCTTTCTAACACTTCCCGAGGCTTTTGTCTCAGGGCCTTTCACCAAGGACACTCTTCCCCAGTCAACTGCATGGCTTACTCCCTCAGCTCTTTCAGGTCTCCGATTTAGTCATTTTATAAATGAGGCCCATGCTGACGGCTCTATTCAAAATTGCAGGCCAAGCGCGGTGGCTCACGCTTGTAATCCCAGCACTTTGGGAGGCCGAGGAGGGCGGATCACTTGAGTTCGGGAGTTCCGCGACCAGCCTGGCCAACATGTTGAAACCCCACCTCTACTAAAAATACAAAAATTAGCTGGGCGTGGTAGCGCGCGTCTGTGATCCAGCTACTAAGGAGGCTGAGGCAGGAGAATCACTTGAACCCGGGGTTTGCAGTGAGCCGAGATCGTGCCACTGCCCTCCAGCCTGGGCGAGGGAGCAGGATTCCCTCTGAAAAAAAGAAAAAAAAATTGCACACCTCCTTCCTCCAGTTTTCTTCATACCCCTTATCCTGGTGTATTTTTTTTTTCCCCATAGCACCCAATGCCTTCTAACATATTACATAATTTTCTTACGTTTATCATCTTTCTTCCTATATTAGAATGAAAGCTCCAAGAGGGAAGGGTACTTGTTTTCTCTCTCTCTTCTGTTTACTGATACATCCCAAGCACTAAAATGGTGTCTGGTAACCTTAGTAGTGATTGGCAAATATTTGTTGAGTAAATGAGTACATGAACCTTCAGAATCTTGCTAGTCTTATAAACAAAAGGAATATGTGAGTACTTTGAATCTCCAGTGCCTAGAAATGCTTGACCAAATGGCAAGTGCTCAATATTTACTGAAGGAATTGTGTGCTCAGATCTGCTGGAGTTTATCTGAACCCTTTGAGGCTATGTCAAAAAAGTACCCAGGGCCAATTCACTCATGCCTCTCCTTTTCCTCTCATCCAATCAGCCCAGTATTCATCTAACAAATATCTAAGTCTCCAAATATTGAGCCACCCAATGTGAGTTCAAAAGCGTGTTTGGTGCTGCAGGGGAATATATGACTAACGCGAATGAAGCAACAGCAAATACTACACTGGAATGTAATTAAGTGTGAAATTATAGGGCAGACTATCAGTGCTAATAGTTTAGAGAAAAAATCAGTGAAGACTGACGTAGAAGTAAATTCCAAAGTTCACTAGTCGACCAAACTACCCCTTCTAAACGCTCCACCTACTGATAGTAGGACCATAACCTGGGTAGCTACCTTGAGAGTCAGAAGGGCCTTTAGAGTTCCAACTCCTTTAAGAAAGAAAGTAAGACCAGGCACGGGAAAGGCCTCCGCAGACATGAGTCTAGCACCTGGGGCTCAAGAAGTTCTGAAAGGAGGGGTGTCCTGAAGGTCCAAGGAGCCTTTGTTGGGGGTCCCGGAATCCACGGTGTGCCAGAAAAGGGGTCCGGTTTCCTGGAGAGGAGGCTAAGGTGCCGGGCGCTTCGGTGAGGTGGCGGAGGTTGGGGGGCGGGGGAGGACAGGTGGCACCATTTCTTCGGGGCATGGGGCCCCAGGTCTCCGCGGGCAGGGTCCAAAGCCACCGATCCCTACTGTCCTCAACTGCGGGGTTGCTTCTGCTGCCCTTGCTCCCCAGACGCCACTCCAAGGCACAAGGACCCCAAGTCGCTTGGAACTGCAGGCCGCCAGATGACACCCGCCGAGCCGAGGCCCCGGCAGTCTCAGGGAACTACTTGTCCCAGCGGAGGGATCCCGCGTGCGTCGACACGGCCGAGGACGCGCAGGGACTTGACGCCGCCGACGCCGGGCCGGCGGCGCTGCGACGTCGCAGGAGGAGGTGGCGCGAGGGCGGGAGGGGGATGTGGGTCGGGAAGTAGTTCCGGGTGCGCGGCCCCGGATGTTGGCTGCTCCTGCTGCCGCCGCTGCTCTCGGCGCTGCTCGGGGCCTCGGCCGCTCGCACTAGGCACCGTTGGGACCTTTCCCGGGGGGCGGAGACGCACGCAGCGGCCGGGGGCTCGGCCGGGCCGTCCCGGCCTGCGCAGCCTGAGGTAAGTGCCCGCCGCCGGGGCGGCCGGGCCTGGGCGGCGGGCGAGGAGGCGGGGCTGGGGCATCTCCCAGATCGGAGGCAGGGGCTGCTCTCCGCGAGAAGCCCTCTCTCTTCTAGTCGCAGCCGCGCTGTAGGGTGGGCGGCGGGCGGGGCAGGGGGCCTGGGCCCGGGCTGGGGCCCGGCGGGCGCTGAGGGCTGGGTCCCTCCCTCCCCCGCGGCGCTTCTCTTCAGCTGCTGCTGCCCCTCAGCCGGGAAGCAGCGGCTCCGCGTTTCCCGCCCCTCCCCCAGGCGGGGCCCCGGGGAACCAGCCGTGGATCCCGGGGGCGCCTAGTCCGAGGGCAGCTACCGTCTCCTTCCATCCATGACCTGTCCCCTGGCCGGGGCTAGCCCCCGGCCTCGGCAGTCTGCGGCTTCTTCCCTTCAAGCTTGGGGGCGCTTTTCTGCCGGCCGGGCGGGCTGTAACTCACGCCTCGGGGTGGCCCTTTGGGGTGAGGAGGCCTTTGCGAGGGTGCCTGCGTTCCCGCCCATCCTGTGTCTGTGTCCTTTGCTGGGATTAGGGCAAAGGCAGACGTTCCATGCGGACGTGTTGCTGTCCTGTGTGTGTTGCATCCTGCCCACGTGGTAGAGTGTCTCCCGCCCCCCCTCCCAGCTCCATTTTTGCAGCTGGTGAGGAGGGAGGTTAACGGGATGGTTTTTCCTCTGTGATTTCCTCCCGGTGGCATGGAAGGTGTTAGGATCAGTTTGCTTTGCCGAGGCCGACTGTTGGTTAGATGAAGAATCAAGAGTTGTACTCTGAAATTGAGGCCAGTAGGGGACATAACAGTGCTTAGTTTCATTAACATCTTTTCTCCTCTTCCATTAGCTGCTCTTATTCTTTCCTCTGTTGGTTAATCATAGAGAATAAGCGCTTGCTACGGATGAATTCAGGTATATAGTTTTCATTTCTCGATTTTACCTTTTGTGTGTCTGGTGAGCAAAGGTTTTACTATTCCGTGTTGGTGCATTCCACGTTTGTGTTGTCCCTAGTTGGATTCCTGAGTGAGTTAGAGCCATTCACTCTAATTCCTGAAGGAGTTAGAGATTGGTGGGCACCTTTTTGGTCTTTTTCTGAGATTTATTTGTGTTTGTTTTCCTCCGTTTTGTTTCCCAGTGAAAAAGCGTGATGTCATAGGAGCGTTATATGCATAGCTCTTTTTCTCACAAGGCAGCACTAGTTTCACCTAGTCACTTATTTTGTAGAAGCTCTTTTACTTCACTTTTCCCCTTACTCTGTTGAGTACCCATTGCACTCTCTTTTTTGAAACTGGTTTTGAGTAGTTTTTTTCTTAAGTTTTTTTTCTTAAGGTCTCTTCCAGATTAGGGTTTTCATCTTCTGTTTGGCTCTTTTGAGACCACAGATTGTTCCCGCAGTAACAGTGAGAGAAACCTATTCCCCCTGGTCCCTAGCAAATATTTATAGAAAAGCAGTAACTCCTCTCTCTTTTTCTGAGTGACATATATTATATAGATGTGATTAAATGTTTTAGTTTCTTAAATAGGAGGATTTCTCTTTTTGCTTTTGTGTCTCAGAATTGAGGTGAATCTTCTTGATTTTGTGCTGCTGAGGACGAAGCTGGGAAGTTTCTCATGCTTTCATTAGATTTTTTTTGAATGAGGCTAGAACTTGTTTATTTTGGCTCTTTTTTGTTCATTAGTTTGGGTAAAATAGAAAATCTTAATGTTTCGAAGTCACTTATTAGATTCCAAAGTGTCCTGAATTCTCACTTTGCTTTTCACATTGTACATTCTTTGAGTATATTTTTGACTTTTTTTCCCTTTTATCTGGTACAGTTCGTATATTCCCTTTCGTTCTATGTAGAATGAAAATATTTAAATATAGATTTTAGATTCTGTCTGCTTTCATTATGCTAAGTATGGGTGGGGCAGTGGAAAATAGAGAATGTTGTTCTGATACATACAGAGGCTTTTTTTTTTGGTAAGTCAGCATTTGTGTACTTCTGTAAAGTTCCGTGTTATCTATGTGTGAAGTAGTCTGTATGAAGAGACAAATAAGATATGCGGTCTCTTGGAAAGCTTCAACTTATGTCGAAAGAACGGAGTTGTTTTTTTCTGTTGGGGAAACATGTACATCATTCAGAATTACCAAACTGCATTGGACTTTGCATTGGACTTCTCTTTGGGATAACAGTACAACCAAAGTCAAAAGTGTAAGTGACATTTGAGAAAGATACAAATTTCCAAAGGGGAAGAGATGTATTTCAGGAGAGCGAAGGGGCCTGTGCAAAGCGAGAGAAGTGGCAGTGTACAAATGATATCAAGGAACTTGACTGTCAGATCATCTGTGTTGGTGAATGATAATAAATGAGTTTAGGATTGGTGAGGGGGGTATTGGTGGAGGATCTTTCAAGGATAGAGGGTTTAGTTTGATAGGGTACCACAATGGATTCTAAAGAATGAGAGTAAGATGATGCATCTTGTTCCTGAGGAAGGTTTTTGTATCAGTTGAGTGTCCTGAGAGTGGAGAGACTGATTAGAATGCTCATGGAGAATTTTAGGAATAAGATGATGAGGGTGTGTTATAAGATAGTGGTTGTAGGAAAAAAATAATAGCTAACGTTTACTTACTGTATGGCAGATGTAGTTCTAAGCGCCTTAAATGTGTTTAATTCATTAAATCTTCATAATAAGGTATTAAAATCTGAAGGGACTTTGGGCAACTTACTTAACTTTATGCATGTAATTATTTCCATATACAATGAACAATTAGATGAAAGGTAGATTTTGCATTGACCAGGGATATAGATGGTGGTAAAACACATCAGTAGATGTGTGTTGGGAGGATAGTAGTATAATGAAAAAAGAGCTTTGAGGTTTGGAATTTTGGGTCCTGTAATAGGCTGATAGCATTCTGAGAAGAACCAGAAAGTGCATCAGTTTCACAGAAGCCAAGGAAGATTTTCTACAAGGGCGGGGTTTGACAGTTTCAAATGCAGAGTAGAAGTTCAGAAGCAGTGGCAACAATGAAAAGACAATTGAATGAAACCAGAGGAGATAATTTGTAACCTTAGAGAGAAATTTGAAAGGAAGGGTAAGAATAGATGCCAGAGATGTTTTTCACAGGATTTGTAGAGACATTAGGATCTGGTATGGTAATTCTTAGTATTTCCTTTTAAAAAGAAACAAACTTATGTTCCAAAGCTGGTGATTCTATACTTTAATGCTTCTCTCCTTCAACTTTTATTACTCTTAAAAAAAAAAAAAAAGCTGTCTTGAAATATAATTCAAGTACCATTTCATTCACACATTTAAAGTATACAAGTCAGCGGTTTTTAGTGTATTCACAAAGTTGTGCAACCATCACCACAGTCATTTTTAGGATAGCATTTCAAAAAGGAGCCTTGTACCCATCAGCAGTCACTCCCCATACCCCCACCTCCAGGCAGCCACTAATGTACCTAACATCTTGTAGAGATGTTGATAATTCCAAATGCCTGTTGTGGGCATTTCATACATCATATGGTCTTTTATGTCTGACTTCTTTCACTTAGCATATGTTTCAAGGCTCATCCATGTAGCATGTATCAGTATTTCATTCCTTTTTATTGCCAAATATTATTCCACTGTATGGATATACTATGTTGATATCCATTGCTTTAGTTGATGGGCATTTGAGTTTCTTATTCTTTTATTATTATTATTATTATTTTAGATGGAGTTTCTCTCTGTCGCGCAGACTGGAGTGCAGTGGCGCCATCTTGGCTCCTGCAATCTCTGTCTCTCAGGTTCAAGCAATTCTCCTACTTCACCCTCCCCAGTAGCTGGGATTACAGGCATGCACCACCATCCCTGGCTAATTTCTGCATTTTTAGTAGAGATGAGGTTTCACCATGTTGGCCAGGCCGGTCTTGAACTCCTGACCTCAAGTGGTCTGCCTGCCTCGGCCTCCCAAAGTGCTGGGACTACAGGCGTGAGCCACTGCGCCTGGCCAAGTTTGTTAATTCTTTTAAACTCCTCCCCATTTTCATTGAATCTTCGCCCTGCCAACCCCTCCCATGGCCTTCTTTTAGATTATAACCTCTGCCATGCATTTTGCTAGGCATCGGGGATATAAACATGAATAAGACATGGCCCTTGAACATTCATATAGTGTTTTATTGGTTTATATACATTTTCTCATACATTCTCTCATTTGATCTCAACAACCCTGTGATAAAGTCAGAACATCTTAAGATGAGCAATTTGAAGTTTAGGTGACCTGCTTAGGGTTGTACACCTAAGTAATTGGTGGAGCAAGTGGGTCTTCTTAGTTCATATCTGTGCTGTTTCCACTACTCTATGCTGCTGTTTTAACTTAAAGCATCCTCATGTAATCTCCTGGAGACTTAGAGGGACTGGAAAATGTATTTACTCAAAGAATCACTGTTTTTTTTTTTTTTTTTGAGACAGGGTCTCACTCTTGCCCAGGCTGGAGGGCAGTGGCGTGATCATGGCTCATTGTAGCCTCAACTTCCTGGGCCCCAGTGATCCTCACACCTCAGCCCCCTCAAGTAGCTGGGACTACAGATGTGCGTCACTATGCTTAGCTAATTTTTGTATTTTTTGTAAAGAAGTGGTTTCGCTATGTTGCCCAGGCTGGTCGCGAACTCCTGGACTCAAGTGATCTGCTAACCCTGGCCTCCCAAAATGCTAGGATTACAGGCGTGAGCCACTGTACTCAGCCCACTGATTTTCTTCCGGACTTAAAATGAAGATTTTTTTTCCCTGGATTCTGCCGCTTATTTGTTCTGCTTTTTAGACAAATCATTTCATATTTCTTTTCATTCAGAACTTTCATGGAGTTCGTGTGATGATAATGATAATAATAGCTAACATTTTTTGAGACCTTACTATAGGCCTAAAAGTGTTCTAAGTACTCTACATTCATTATCCATGTCTTAAAACCCTTAATATTTTATAAATTTTATGAATATATTTTATAAATATATTGTAGATTTTATAAATTTATTTTAGTTGTAAATTTTATAAAGATGGTAGTTTTACAGATGAGGAAATGGGCACAGAGAGGTTAAGTAATTTGACTAAGGGAACATAGCTTGGAATGGAAAGAGCCAGGATTTGAACCCTTGCAGTCTATTTTCAGAACTCCGTGGCTGTTAATCACTACACTGTTGTTTACTGTGTTATGAATTAATAGAGGATAATATTTCAAGTAAGGACGTGACCAGAATATGAAGATTTGATTTCGAATGTAGTTGGGGAAACAGTTAAACAGCAATTTTAAGTTGACATCACATCCACTTTTCTGTTAAAAGTGGACTTAACACTACAGCGTACAAAGATACATGTTGTTTAGACATTTTTTTGTTTGTCCCTGCTTAAAGCTTCTCAGCTCAGAAATTACATTATTTTCACTGTTCTTCACTCTTGGCTTTGTTAGTCACGTAGCTTTCTGCGTTGCCACTATTCAGAAACCTTGGCTTGAGACAGCTAAAGCTCACTTTTACCTCTCTCCTCAGCCTTCCTTTAACTGTGAATTTTTGTTTTCCATTTTGAACAGTTAGCCTTTCAGTCCTGGAGGGAGTTACTCTTTACCTCTTCCACTCCAAAACGCAGAAAACACAGTGGCATTTTATAACAACTGTCACAAAATTTGACCATCTTAATTGGCATAACGTGATTTTAGTGCACAAATAAGAACCAAAGCATAGTGTTTTGGTTAAAGAGATTGACTTACTCTGAAATTGGAAAAGGCATCTGCTGTACAGGATTTTTGATTTAATAGAATTTGTTATAACCAGATCAGCAGAGCATTATTACTGTGGGCCATCTGTTGGGATATGGAAATAGCTTTGTTATATGGAACCAGATGTTGTTTTTATATTTATAACAATGACATTCTGCTTATTTTAAGTAACCTTTTGTAGTTAGGTACCTTTGGCTGCCATTCTATTTGACATGTATATCAACTGATAACCTGAGAATGTGATGTCTTTCAATTCTTCTTGGGATCTTCTTATTATTCTATGGGATCAGGACAAAACAGATAAAACAAAAAGGAAACGAGACTCATACAGTGTCAAACTTTAGTACTATAACAAGATAAAATATAGGAAAGGTGACCTGGCACGGTGAATCACGCCAGTAAACCTAGCACCTTGGGAGACCGAGGCAAGCAGATCACTTGAGGTCAGGAGTTTGAGACCAGCCTGGTCCACATAGTGAAACCCTTTCTCTACTAAAAATACAAAAATCAGCTGGGCATGGTTGTGGGTGCCTGTAATCCCAGCTGTTTGGGAGGCTGAGGCAGGAGAATCGCTTGAACCTAGGAGGCTGAGCCGAGATCCTGCCACTGCACTCCAGTCTGGGCAAGGGAGTGAGACGTTGTCTCAAAATAAAATAATAATAAAAAAAGGATAAGTATGAATATGTGACATGAGATAATTAGGACCATATTAAATAAGAGCTCTGACTTTGAGACTATTAATAAAGGCCTAGTTTCTAATAATTACTAAGCCACTTGGTTGCTCTAAGAATTTTTACCATGAATCTAAAGCGATTTGATTTTGATATAATTGGACCTACATTAATACCACACTGTCTGACTTGTTTCCCATCATCAATTGATGAAATAGTCTGTAACAAGACTCATATTTGTAGAGTGGGCCTCAAACTTAGGGTGCAATAGAGGAACTGTTTTTAGAACATAGGCTTAGAGAACTCTGTTCTGAATTGAATGCTAACAATTTGAAGATGACTGGGTCTTTGGGTAGGAAATTTTATTTTTTTGAGACAGGATCTCACTGTGTCACCCAGGCTGGGGTATAGTGGCTCCATGAGAGCTCATTGCAACCTCCAACTGCTGGGCTCAAGTAATCTGCCTTTAGCTCCCCAAGTGGCTGGGACTAGAGGTGCATACCACCACACCTGGCTAATTTATTTTTTATCTTTAATTCAGACAAAATCTGACTGTACTGGCTCCCTAGGCTGGTCTTGAACTCTTGGCCTCTTCCTCCCTTCTTGGTCTCCCAAAGTGCTAGGATTACAGGCGTGAGCCACCAGGCCCGTCCTGGGTGGGATTTTTTAGAGAGTCTCTCCAGAAACTGCATGATCTCTGTTTTTCATTGTTTTCAAATCAATGTAGAGAGTCTGGATTCCATAGAGTTGGCCAGCTATTCTAGGATGAGCCTGTGTCAAGGAGACTATACCCAGTAAACTGACTTTCAGTCAGTTTTCACCTGGAGTATAAAACAAAAAGTTCTAATGGAATTCTCCTACCTAGAGTCCTCCTCAGTGGTATAGTGGTTACTAAGGAAATAAGATTGATCTTCTGATTGATTGGTAGAGTATGGTGCCAGTGTGACCTTATTAAAAACCTTGTAAATTGGAATCATCTTTTTAAGATTGGGGCCTGACCTTTGACACCATCAATAGCCCTTGTTTCTAATTAGTACTATTGTGTTGAAACAGATTTGTGAGAGGAATGGATAACAAAGGAAAGACTGCTAGAACTCACTGACTGTTGCAAATTTTGTTTGCTTACAGAAAGAGGGGATTGCAATATGATGGAAGTAGGTTATCATAAAGATTCTAGATTTTGGCTGATGGGTACATGGGTGCTTATTAAATTATTAAAGTTAACTTAAAAAAGTTTCTGTGGCTTGGCCATGAAATTTTGGGTAATTACAGGCACAACGGTCAAACATGCAGCAATCAGGGTCAGGTTGACCTTTCTGAATGAAGATGGAGCAGACTGTCATGGCAGGAGGTGAACGATATATGGTGTCTCTTTCTGCTAGGGTAGTTGAGTCTGTGAGTCTATGACACTTTATTTGTCTACCCTGTGTACAGAACTGTTGATGGTATCGTCCCACTTTGTATACGTGGGTAGCCATCAACGTCAGAAATGGCACCTTTGTATATCAGAGGAAGTTGTGTTTTATATTATTATAGGGGATGTGTATTTTCAAAAGATTTCCACCTTACATTTGAAGAATATTTTTTCAAAAGTGTTTGATCTGTTGGATTTTGGAGCCTTATAACAGCCTTGTGATATGTGTTAATAGTGATATTCCTATTGACAAATGGAGAAAATGAGATAGAAGCTAGGTTTCAGTGCCACTCAATTATTTAGTAGTGGAGCAGACACTGGAACTCAGACCCTGCATTCTCCTTGTTTCATACTCTTAGTATAAAACTGACAAAGTTTTGGGGAGGAACTTACTCTGGATTTTTGAGGTAAAAATGGAAGGTTATAGACCACAAAGGACCTGGCCTACTTGGAGCAGAACATATGATAATATCAGACTTAGGATACATAAAACCAATGGGAGCAGTTTCTTCCCTTGTTAAATTTAGGTCCATTTCTAGTCATTGGAGCATTTTTACTTGAATCTGCATTCTTTGTCTTTGTAGAATTCAGGAGTTAAGGGAAACTTTAAAGGGTTACTCAATAGCAGATTGGTCTTGTTTTATGTAAGTACACATCTGTAAAATTTAGACACTGAGAAAGTATCCCTGGAACATGATTCTACTAAGGATGCCTAGGTTACTGCCACAGTGGGAGATGTGTTGTCTGTTGCCTGGTGGTTAGGAAGAGTAACAGTATATAAAGAAGTTATATCTGCGTAGAAAAAAAGACTGGGAGAGAATGCATCGTAATGGGTAATTTAAATTTTCTTCTTTGAACCTGTATATATTTTCTAAGCTCTCTGCAGTGACCATATATCATTTTTGTACTCAAGGAAAACCTATACAGTTTGATTTTTATGGTTCAAGTGAGAATTTGGAAAAACGTGGATCTTCGGACTTTTTTTTTGAGATGGAGTCTCACTCCGTCTCCCAGGCTAGAGTGCAGTGGTGTGATTTCTCTCATTGCAACCTCAACCTCGTGGATTCAAGCGATTCTCCTGCCTCAGCCTCCCAAGTAGCTGGGATTACAGGCACCCGCCATCACGCCTGGCTGATTTTTGTATTTTTAGTCAGACAAGGTTTCACCACGTTGGCCAGGCTCGTCTGGAACTCCAGACCTCATATGATCCGCCTCGCAAAGTGCTGGGATTACAGGTGTAAGCCACAGTGCCAGGCCTGATTTTACGACTTTTGAAGAGCAGTTTAAACACTTGATGCTATGAAGTTGTTTTGCTTTCTACGCAGTTTGTTAACAAATCAGTTTGATAAGTTATTGATTATCTTATGGGTCAAGTTGTGAGTGTATTAAGTGGTTTGGGTTTTTCTTTGCATTCTAATTTGGTCATTAAGCTCTGCTGATCGAGAAATTAATTTTAGTCCCCTAGAAGCAAACAGGACCTTAAGTTTACTTACAGTAGTTGTTTATCAATAAATGACCTAGAAATAGCACTCCAATTTAAATCCTGAAAACTAACTTAAGGATCCACTTGTATGCTTCCATTCCTTGGCAGATTTCTAATAAAAAAACAAATGGTTAGAGCTTCTTTAAGGTACTGTTTTCCATCCATGTACATTGGACTCATTCATGTCTCTTACTCATTTGCTTGCTCATTTGTTCACTCTTTTGCTGTGTTCTGGGCACTGCTAAATACTGGGGACACGACTAAGGCAGGGTCCCTGCCAGCAAAGACTACAGCTTTTAGTTTGGGAGAAAAATCAGAGATGTCCTTGGCATCTGGAAGTATCCTGTGATTTCTTCTGTTTTCTACTTTTTGACTAGAAAGGCAGAATGAGTAGCTAGTTCAAAGAACTTAATGGATTTAGGGATGTGAATAGATGACTTTAAGGGAAACTGATGGCCTCATAGTTATTTCTCTGATTGCAAAATATTGAAAATCTAAGGAAGTTCCTCATCTAAGGAGCATTTGTTACTCAGGTAGATGACCTGGGCATTCAGATTTATATCAGATTTGCTTTGGGAACATAAGCAAACAACATTGTATTGATTCTTCCAGGATAGAGACAGTGTCTTTTTGTCTCTTATCGTCTGTTCTTAACGTTGTGCATGATACATAATAGGCATTATTATATAGCCATTATACAGTCATGTGCCACATAATGACGTTTTGGTCAACTGTGGGGCACATATATGTATATACAGTGGTGGTCCCATAAGGTTACAATGGAGCTGAAAAATTTCTATTGCCTAGTGACCTCAAAGCCATCACAATCTTGTAGTGTAATTAAAAAAATAAATTTAGGGTAGTCTATGTGTACAGTGTCTACAGTAGTGTACAGTAATGTCCTAGGCCTTCACAGTCACTCATCACTCACTCTGAGCAATTGCCAGTCCTGCAAGCTGCATTCATTATAAGTGTCCTATACAGGCATACCATCTTTTATACAGTATTTTTACTGTACCTTTTCTGTGTTTAGATACACAAATACTTTTGTATTCCAGTTGCCTAGCATATTCAGTGCAGTAACATGCCATTCAAGCTTGTAAACTAGGAGCAATAGGCTGTATCGTGTAACCTAGGTGTGTAGTAGGCTCTACCATCCAGGTTTGTGGGAGTACACTCTGACGTTTGTACAACGATGAAATCGCCTAACAACACGTTTCTTAGAAAGTATCCCTGTTGTTAAGCGATGCATCACTGTACTAATAAAAGATGTTGCGTGTTTAAACTTAATTTTAAGAATTTTAGTATTACTACAGATAGTTTTGTCTAATACAGTGATATATACACACTATACTATATATACACTGTATATACACTATATACTATATATGCACTATAATGTACACAATATATAATATATATTATATAGAATATATAATACACTATATATTATGTGTTTATATATATATATAGTGGTTCCTAGAATTTTAAGAGTTAATCATTGAGATTAGTGAAATAGATTGCTAAAACACTTGATATATAGTCATTTGGCCTTTTAGAACACCTTTGGTCACTCATAGCTGTAAGGTAACCTGCTTGTTGTTAGTTGTAATTGAGGCAGAATTTGCATCTAATGTTATCTCTTTTTCTTAGTTCTTCCTGTGGAACAGTAGAGACCTAGTCTGCCTTCTTTCACAAGATAATCCTTCAATTATTTGAAGGTGATTGTTCAGCATATATCTCTTGAGTACCTGTGCATGCAAGACACTGTCCGGGATATTGTGAGAGATCCAAAGGTAATTAAGAGGCATAGTCTGTTAGCAAGAAATGGGTACAGATACTAAGAGCTATGGGTTTACTGAGAAGAGGGAGTGTTTTTGCTTATGATGATGAAAAAAGCTTCGTGGATGAGATAGTGTTTGGATTAAGATTAGACATGGAGCATTCAAGGCTGAGAGCATAGTCAAAGACTTAGAAATGAGGAAGCACAATGCGAGTTAGAGGAATAGAGACCCAGCTTGGTTGTTCCCCAGACTATCCTCCAGGAGATTAAAACTGTTCATTGTTGTATCCCAAGCACCTGGAGGAGTGGTTGGCTAATAATTGGTGCTTAATAAATATTTGTTAAATGAATGAAGGAATGGTCCTATTTGAGAAATACTGATCATCATTTTCATGGACATTAAAGCATTTTAGGATATTGAACACTCTAAGTCATTTAGAGGAAAGAAAGTGTTTATCTCAATCTTCTGTAATTATGGAGTGTGCATTAACAACTCTTGAAATCCTCTGGAAAATATTACACACTGGTCTGTATGGTAGAGGTGAGGTGGAAGGCTAGGAAGTGTTTTCTTTTCCAAGCTAAACACACCCAGTTTCTTCAGTCATTATACACTTGCACACCCAGTTTCTTCAGTCATTATACACTTGACATTTGGTTTCTGATCCCTCACTAGTTTGATATCCCTCCTTCCAAGGATTCTGTCCTGTAAGTGTTCTTAAAATGTGGTGCTCAAAACAGAACACGTTTCCCTCCATAGGTGATAATTTTTAAATTCTATATTAAAACAAAACAAAAAACCCCCAGAATACAATACTCCAGTTGTGAACTAGCTAGTGAGGAGTACATGGTACTGTTACACTCCTTTTCTGGATACTGTTCTTCTGATGAAGCCTAAGATTGCATTTTGTTTCTTTTTAGCAGCTGAGTCACTCTCTTGGCTCATATTCAGTTCTCATCTTAATTTACAAGAAGTTCTTTGAGTAGATTCAGAGAGATTTCCTATTAGTAGAGCTAACTAACGAATGCCCATTTTCTTCTGATTGAGTCTAGGCTGTTTTCTCAGAAGTACTAGTCATCCTTAGCTTCCTGAAATCTGAGAAAGAAAAATAATTAATTATCTATTGCTATTGTTGAGCAACTAACACCAAACAAGTTTAGTCCAACTGCCCTTTTGAGTATATTCAGAAGTATATAAAATATGAAGAACCCCCCTTTACCCGTCATTGAGATTCATCAAATTAAGATAGGTGCCACATATGCCTCAAATATCTTTTTTTCTTTTTTAAGTATTTCAAAGAAAATCATAGACACTGTCTTTTCATCCCTATGTCAGTATGCATCTCTAAGAAAATGTGGATATTATGTAACCCATGCCATCATTGTATCTGATGGTACAGTAGACAATAGACAATATTTTTAGGTGTCATCTAATATCTAGTTCATAATAAAATGTCCTGATTCTTTAAAAACATCTCTTTACAGTTGGTTTTTAGTTGACTCAAGATCCAGATAAGGTATATACACTGCATTTGGTTGTTATATTTCTTAAATCTCCTTTAACTGAACGATAGCCACTTCCCACTCTCCCCCCTTTTGGATAATTTGACTCCTTTGGCCCTTCACGTCTCTTATCTGTACCAAATTCTGTTCCTTTTGAAATATCTGCTGGATTTTTTCTTCTTTTATGACAATTCAATCATTTTGGAGTATTATGTGTAGAACATGTCCTAGGTATTATGGGAGATAAAAAGTTAATTCGATGTGTACATGGCCCGCTAGGAGCCAGCATTCCAGTGGTAGGGACAGATGCCTACAGAAACAACATGAAGTGGATTATTTGTCCTCCAATACATCATGCCTTGATGATAAAGTCTCCCTTTTTTTTTTTCCTGGAAAATGATGACAGTGGAATCTTCTTCATACATCTCTTTAATCATGTACTGATCAAGAACCCACATTTGGTTTCCTCTTGAGTCAGTTCATACTTGACTGTTTTTGGCCTGTCACTCAATTCTTCCACTGGCTCCCACTATTATCCAAAGTGGCACAAAAATATTTTTATTTGCTTTATTTTAAAAACCCACCTTTATGTTGTGTAGAATTTTCATTTCTCCAACAAGATTATAAACATCTGGAGAGCAAAAGTCATACTGTCTTCTTTTTCTTTATAATACTGGGTGCTTAATAAGTACTTTTGAAGAGTCCTGGTACATATACCAGGTCTGTTCTTCTGTTTCCTACCTTTCTAGAGTCAGCTGGAGCTTCTGCCAGTTAAAAGTAAATAATCCAGACCTGGATCTCTTCTTACCTCAAAAATCTCCTAGCAAACCGTCCATTCAGTGGTCTAACTGAATCAGGGATGACAGATAAATGATTTGCATGTTACCGATTCCCCATCACCATGTCCTTGGCAGACTACTAATTTCTGGTTGTGTTTAGACATTATTTTCTCTTTGTAGCACTTAAGGCAGCTGCTACCTATTGAGCATTATTGACAAATGATATGAAACCTTTCTGCTACCCTTGTCCTAAACCAGTAATCAGACTACATCAGAATCACCTGAGATAACTTTTAATTACTAGATTTCCCAAGTTTCACCTAAATCAGGATTTCCAGGAATGGGATAGAAATGATCATAAAGTCAGTAGTGGTTTGTTTACTGACTTTGGGAACAAGGCAGGTAATTTTTATTTTGTTAAACATCTCTGGCAGTGGAGACTTCATGGCTTCCTATCTTTTCAGTTTCAGTACAGCATTTTATTCCTCTGACAGCCAGTAAGTTCTGTTAGGTTCAGTGGAATTTTCAGCAACATGGGTAGGATCTGTTGCTTTGAATTACACCAGGCAAAGCACATGAATCAAATGCCCAAGATAAAGATACAGGATCCAGAGAAGTGGCATCTTGGTTTTCTAAATATAACTGAGCTCAAATTTAAAGCCTCATAGCCTTTAGCCCTCCAAAAGCTTATTCTATCTTTGTTTAGTGAATACCTTTAAATGTTGCTTAAAGTGTAAGAGTTCAACATTTTTTTAGTAGATAATCTTTTGGATTTTTCATATTTCGTGTATATTCAATAAAGGTGGTTTAAACATATAATGTGATCTAATTTCATGTACCTTTAAACATATAATGTGATATAATTTCATATACCTCTGATTTCATATATCTAATTTCATATACCTTTAAACATATAATGTGATCTAATTTCATATACCATATAATTTCAGTATTTAAACATACAATGTGATCTAATTTCATATACCTTTGTCAGGTTCTCAGTAAAAATAAATCTGTAAATTGGGAAAGTCTTCATTAGACCACATGATAAGATTTTGGGACCAGATATGAGGTAGTTAAGTTTTTGAGCAAAGTAGAGAGACTGAAGCCTCAGGATTATCTAGTGAGTTAATGACAGACCCAGAAATAGAATCTTGTGCTATTTGCTTGGGTTATGATTTAGTTTGAAGAGGGTGGCCTGTGATCTGTTTACATAAATTGCAGGAAGTAAGGTTTGGGGTTTGGAAGAAGTTATAGCTGTGTGATGTTTGGCCAGGAAGCCCCCCTTCCCCACACTCACCACCTGTTTTATTGACACTAGTCCTAAAATACGGAGGAAAAGAGGCAATTACGTATACTTCCTACTGTTAAAACAGTCTTTAAAAGCCAAAGCTAATTTTTTTCATATTCTGTTAGTCTCCTCCTGGCCCTGGTCTTGTTTTAGGAGGAGAGGGGGGTATAGCCTAAGTAGTCGATTTGTAGATATTAGTAGTTTCCTTGATAATTTTTTCAGGTGTATGAAACTTTTTTATTGGCCGTACATGTATCTTCATTAAATGTGTTTAGTGAATAAACAGTATGGTTTGAAAATAGTGGAGGCCACCAGAAAACTATTGAATGGTTCATGGGGTTATAGATTTGTAAGTAATTGTTTTTTCTAGAGTTGTTTTCTGGTGAGGTAGTTAGTTTTACTCTCCCTTTGCTGTTCCAGCTGTGGGGTTTGGGAGTGGATCCTGTGGCACTAGTGAGAGAAGCAGCAGGAAGCAGGAATAAAAACATTTGTGTGTGGTGGTTCTGAACTTAATTTTTTTTCCTAACAGCTTTGTTGAGATATAATTCACAAACCATCCAGTTCACCTAGTTAAAGTTAAAATTCAGTGTTTTTTAGTGTATTCACAAGGTTGTGCAACCATTGCTACAGTCTAATTTTAGAATGTTTTTCTCCTCCCTTGCAAAGAAACCCCATACCTCATAGCAGTCAGTCCCTATTCTCCATTTACTTTTTCTCTTACTGCTAACCCTAAGAAACTGCTATCTAATTACTAACATTGCCTATTTTGGATGTTTGATGTAAATGGAATCTTACAATACGTAATCTTTTATGACTGGTTTCTTTCACTTAGCATAATGTTGTTAAGGGTTATACATGTTATAATATTTATTCCTTTTTGTTGTCAAAACAGTATTCCGTTATGTGGATATAACGTATCCATTCATCAGTTGATGGGCATTTGGATTATTTCGATGTTTTTAACAAAACAAAACAAAACAGGGTCTTGCTTTGTCGCTGAGCTGGAAAGCAGTGACATGATCACAGCTCACTGCAGCCTCCACCTCTTGGGCTCAATTGATCCTTCCGCCTCAGCCTCCTGAGTAGCCAGAACTACAGGCACAACCCACAGTGCCTAGCTAAATTTTGTGTTTTTTGTAGAGATGGGATCTTGCCGTGTTGCCCAGACTGATCTTGAATTCCTGGGCTCAAGAGATTTGCCTGCCTTGGCCTCCCACAGTGCTGGGATTACAGGTGTGAGCTACTGCACCCGGCCTATTTTCATTTTTTTGCTATTGTGATTTAATACTGCTGTGAACATTCTTATACAGATTTTTGTGTGAATGTATGTTTTCATTTCTTGGGTACAGAATTTCTGGGTCATATGGTAACTCTTAATGTCTGACTTTTTGATGAACTGCCAAACTTTCCCAAAGTAGCAACACTATTTTACACTTGTACTAGCAATGCATGAAAGTTTGAATTTCTTCATATTTTTGCAACACTTGTTATTTTGTGTCTTTTTGATTATAGCCATCCTAGTGGGTATGAAGTGGTGTCTTGTTTTAATTTGTATTTCCCGGCTGGGTGCAGTGGCTCCCACCTGTAATCTCAGCACTTTGGGAGGCCGAGGTGGGCGGATCACCTTATATCAGGAGTTTGAGACCAGCTTGACCAACATGGTGAAACCCTGTCTCTACTAAAAATACAAAAAAAATTAGCTGAGCATGGTGGCACATGCCTGTAATCCCAGCTACTTGGGAGGCTGAGGCAGGAGAATCACTTGAACACGGGAGTTGGAGGCTGCAGTGAGCCGAGTTCAGCTACTGCACTCCAGTCTGGGTGACAAGAGCAAAACTCCGTCTCCAAAATAAATAAATAAATAAATAAATTTATTTCCCTAGTGATTAATTATTCTGAACATCTTTTCATGTATTTATTGGACATTCATATATCTTCTTTGTAGAAATGTGTGTTCAGATTCTTGCCCATTATTAAATTGGATTATTAGTCTTCTCGTTATTGAGTTGTAAGATTTATATATTCTGGATACCTAACTTCATCTTCTAACTGCAGACTGGTCCTAAATTGCTTAGAAGTAGAGAAAAGTGCTGGATACAAAAGACTGTATTAAGTAAAGTTTCTTTTTTCCCCCCAACTTTTGAAGAATCTGGTTTATTCATTCACTGAAAAAATATGAATGCTGGCTTTATACTAGGTTTTGGGAATATAACAGAGAATGAAATATGGAGCTCACATTCTGATGGGGGAGAAATAAAAATCATATCAGATGGTGACAAGCTTTTCTGTTTTCTGTTTCTATTTATGAAGATTAAAATAGGGTAATAGAGATAATGTGATGAAAGTTCTAACATTCTTTACCATTCCTGAATTCTTAATCTATAACTTCTGTTATTACACTTTCTACTTAATTTAATACAATTTGTAGCTAAACTTTTATTTTTCTTTCACTCCTGAATCTTAACCCCTATCCGTGCTAATTTTTGCCTTCACTATTCCACAAAACTCACCCAATGTAGTATTATTATCTTCTATTAAAAGCCAGTATTCTCTTTTCAGTTTTTATCCTTCCTGATCTACACTGAACACTATTGCCTTTCTCCCTCTTAAATCACTTGCTGCTATCTGCAGTCCAACTTCCTCAAGTTTTTTTTTTTTTTTTTTTTTTTTTAATTGTTTGTTTTAATTATCTGTGTGGCCTCACTTCTGATTGAAGATCCTCATGATTTTAATTGCTCTCTGAAAGCAGATGACTTCTTAGCTCAAGCTGTACCACTGCCTTCAGGTTTAGCTAGAGGAGCTGGGATGAACAGCTGATTGCTTCTCACTCATCAGGATTCTTTTCCCTTTACTCTTCCCTCTGGCACATTTCTTCTATTTGGGTTGATTAGGATACAGGTTATTTCTGCGACTGCTTTAATGATTACCTGTGACTAATGGTATAATAATCTACAATGTTCAGTCAAGTTTCTTCAATCAAAGGGTTTGTTTCTTCATGGATGTTAGTGAATTTTATACTTTCAAGTCTTTTGGAAAGATAGGGCTGAATTCAGAAGTAAAAAAAAAAATGGAATAGCTTCTTGGTCTCTAGAGCTGTAACAGTTTTTTTAAATAAATAAAATAAATGAATTTTTATTTTTTTTATCTCGGTAGGTTTTTGGGGACAAGTGGTGCTTAGTTACATGAATAAGTTCTTTAGTGGTGATTTCTGAGATTTTGGCACACCCATCACCCAAGCAGTGTACACTGTATCCAATGTGTAGTCTTTTATCCTTCACTCCACTCCCACCCTTTCCCCTGAGTCCCCAAAGTCCATTATATCATTCTTACTCCTTTGCATCCTCATAGCTCCCACTTTTGAGAACATATAACGTTTGGTTTTCCATTCCTGAGTGTAATAGTTTTAACAAATGTTTAATTATTACCTTTGTCTGGTGTTACGCTGATGCTTTCATTCAAACTACTGTCATAGTAACTGAGGCATTTACTGCATTTTTCCTTTCTTATGAAGGAGGAAATTAAGCCTTAGGGAAGTTAACATATCCAAGGTAATTGTCAATAAAATAGTTGGGATTCCAGTCTTGAGTCTTCAGCCGCAAGGTCAAGAGTGGTAGTAAGTTTTTTGTAAATTATAAAGTGTTACATTTCTGTGTAGGTGGGAAAGGGGAGAGAGCTCATAAGTATTTCGGGCTGGGTGTGATCACTCATGCCTGTAATCCCAGTGCTTTGGGAGGCTGAGGTGGGAGGATCGTTTGAGGCCAGAAGTTTGACATCAGCCTGGACAACACAGCAAGACCTTATTTTTACAAAACATAAAAAATAAAAAAAATTAGCCCAATGCAGTGGTGTGCACCTGTGGTCCCAGATACTAGGGAGGCTGAGGCAAGAGGATTGCTTGAGCCCAGAAGTTCGAGGCTGCAGTGATCTTTCATCTGGCCACTGTACTCCAGCCTGGGCAACAAAGCAAGACCCTATATCTTAAAAACAAAAAGAACGTATTCAGAGCTTTTTCAAAACACTTAGTTCTATTTCACTCCATGCCCCCAAATAATATGTTATTATACAGCTGTTAGTGTGTTATGATGGCTTCTTCCTAAATGTGGATAGTTTGTAACTCAGTTTAATGTATACTTGAATACTGCTTATGTTAAAAGGAATTCCATGCTTTTCTATTGGTAATGGAATATAATACAGTAAATAGCTTATATTGCAGCATATTCATTAGCTAATGCCTGGCTTTTAGTACTCATATTCTGGTTGTGACATTCTACTCTTTCTTGATACATATTAGTTTTCAAAAGATTTGGAGATTTATGCTGTTGGCACCAAATAAAACCATGTAAATATGGATGTAATTGAATGAGTTAATATCATTGTTCAACTATACTTGATGCCACAGAGATTTGTTTGTGACTTGGAGGACTTCGAAATTTCCCGACTTCAATGTGAACCTTAGTCTTCTTTTGTGAGATTTCCTGTTGGTTGTTCAGTTGCTTGGGTAGGGAGAAGACTGGTATATGTTTGTTCTTTCAGTCAATAAGCCTAGGGTTCAGGATGTCATTTAAGGACAGTGATCTAGAGGAAAAATGAATAACACTGGGACTAAGGCATTGAAGCTAGAGCAGATTAGAAAGATAATTAGAAGTTAGAATTTGGTAGTAAATGGTAACTTATTGGAGGTACTAAGGGTGTTGATGTTTGGACAATTCAGTATATGAGATCATTTTCCCTTGCCTGAGTTTTGAACTGACTGAGAAATAAGAACCTACAGATGAAGAAGCAAGACAGTACCTTTAAAAAAATTAGCTTTTTATTCAGGTAAAAATCACATACTGTGAAGTTCACCATTTTAAAGTGTACAATTCAGTAGTTTTTAATATATTCACAAGATTGTGCAACCATTACCACTATCAATTAGGCCATTTTCATCACTCTAAAAAGAAACCTCCTAGCAGTGACTTCCCATGTGCAATCTCCCTCTCTTCCCCCATCTCCTGGCAACCACCAGTCTACTTTTCATTTCTATAGATTTGCCTATTCTGGACATTTTATATAAATGGAAGCATACAGCATGTGGTCTTTTGTGTCTTTTTCTCTTAGCATAAGGCTTTCAAGGTTCATCTATGTTGTAGCATGTAAAAGTACTTCATTCCTTTTTATGGCTGAATGAAGTTGCATTGTGTCTTACATGGTTATTACTTAGATAAACCATATTTTGTTTATCCGTTCATTAGTTGACAAGCATTTGGGTTATTTTCACTTTTTGGCTTTATGAGTAATGCTGCACATTTGTGTGCAACCAATCATTTGTGTGCATGGTTTTGTAGGAACATTTAAATTCTCTTGGAGATATATATGCCCGTAATTGCTGGGGTTTATGGTAACTCTGTGTTTAACTTTCAAAGGAGTTGCCTTTGTTTTTGATAAAACCTGTATTGTAGAACGTGACTTAGGTTTAAGAGCCAAATGAGTTGGCTGACTTTCTGCAGGCCCTCATCCCCATCTGTCAATGGGACAGTTCACCCTAGAGGATGTTTGGGTCAGCAGAGTGGACACACTCAGATCATTGCCTTGTAGAATCCTGGATGGAGAGGGAGGACAGAGACTGAGGGCTGGGCGTGGTGGCTCAAGCCTGTAATCCCAGCACTTTGGGATCCCAGCCGAGGCAGGTGGATCACCTGAGGTCAGCAGTTCAAGACCAGCCTGACCAACATGGTGAAACCCCGTCTACTAAATACAAAAAAGTAGCCAGGCATGGTGGTACAGGCCTGTAATCCCATCTACTTGAGAGGCTGAGACAGGAGGATTGCTTGAACCCAGGAGGCGGAGGTTGCAGTGAGCCGAGTTGGCGCCATTGCACTCCAGCCTGGGCAACAAGAGTGAAAACTCCATCTCAAAAAAATGAAAAGAGTCTGAGTCCCTGGTACTCAGTTCTTTTGTTAAGTTAGCTCTATGTACTAACCAATTTACCTCTTTGGAGAGGAATGGGCTAAGAGGCCAGGAGTGTTTACTGAAGTAATTCCTCATAGAGACTAAGAGTTGGAAAAAAATTAGTCTGCTCTAACGAAAAGTAAAGAGTTAAGCTAGAAACCTGAAAGCCATTCTTAGATGAAAAGGCTGTGCCATTTTATCCAGGAAGGAAGTATATTAAGAGAAGATGATGAATTCAGTTTTAAACATGGTAAATTTGGGATTTCCGGGACAGAATGTTAGATATTTGTTTGGAGATCAGGAGATTGATCTCTGCTAGAGATGAAGATTTGAGATCTATAGAGATGAAGATTTGAGATCTATCTACATATAGGCAACTAAAATACAAGACTAGGTAGATCACGCATACAGTAAAACACTAGAAAAGGATGTCTAGTAATTTTTTTTTTTTTTTAATCTGCTGTGCTATGTACAAAACCCTGACCCAGAAGCAGGTCATCTGTGAGTGGTTTAGCGCCAGGTTCCCCACGAAAGTGTGTTCCATGACAGCTGAGGGGAAGGCTGCCTTTTCAGCCACACCCCATTTCCCAGGATGAGGGGCTGTCCACGCCGGACTCTGGTCCCAAGGATGTCTAGTAATTTTTATATCTGAATTCCTTGTGGTTTTATTGTGCTAACTGATGTTTCTGCTGTATTTTGCTATGAGTGGCTGATTTCCTTCTGGGTTTTGTGATTTTTAATTATGAATACAGTTATTTTGAGGTCTTACCTGTGGGAATTTTTCCAGGCTTAGATCAAAGGTGATTTCCTCCAGAGAGAATGTACATTTGCTTCTATCAAGATTGGGTGGGAGATACAACCATCCTAGGGCTACCCTAAACAAAATTCTAGGTATGAAGCTTTTTTTTTTTTTTCTTCCCTGAGACGGAGTTTTGCTCTTATTGCCTAGGCTGGAGTGCAGTGGCGTGATGTTGGCTCACTGCAACCTCTGCCTCCCAGCTTCAAGCGATTCTTCTGTCTCAGCCTCCCAAGTAGCTGGGATTACAGGCACATGCCGCCATGCCTGGCTAAGTTTTTTGTATTTTTAGTATAGACGGAGGTTTCATCATATTGGTCAGGCTGGTCTCAAACTCCTGACCTCAGGTGATCCGGCTGCCTCGGCCTCCCAAAGTGCTGGGATTACAGGCCTAAGCAACTGTGCCCGGCTGGTATGAAGCTTTTAAAACCATAGGGGAAGATCAGCTTGTGGTTGTAAAATATCAGGGAAGACACCCTTGCACTGCTGTCACAGTCCCTGATCCTCTCCCAGCACCGAGTGCCGAGGTTAAAAAAGTAGTTTTCCTGGCAGTTTACTTGGTTGAGAACTGAACATTGCTGCCTCTTGTACCTTACTGCTGTCATAGTCCTGGATCCCCTCACCAGCCCTAAGTGCTAAGGTTAAAAAAGCAGTTTTCCTGGCAGTTCTCTTGGTTAAGATCTGAACGTTGTTGCATCTTGTACATTGGGTCCCATAAGGTCTTGGAATTGCAAGCCAGAATTCATAGTGCTTCGCATATTGCCCTAAAGGTGAAGGAAAGCTGGTATCAGTACTCTGCATACCTTTCTAGTTTCCACTGTTTCACTTAGTTTTTGGATTCTGATCATACCTGATTTTCTGTCAAGTTTTTGATTTATATGTAAAGATTTTAAGATATTTTACTCAGCGTTTTAGTTATTTTCAGTGGGTATGAGATCGAGCCATCCATCCTGTCACTCTGGCAGAAATAGAAATGTCTTATCTGTCTCTCTCTTCAGTGTATGCGGGATAATTATTGGATGCAGGGACTTCAATCACCTTTTAAACCAAAGGTTACAGACTTGGAGCAAAATCCAGTTTCCGTTTGGCCCACATAGTATTTAGGAAATGAAAATCAGGGCCAGGTGCAGTGACTTATGCCTGTAAGCTTAGCACTTTGGGAGGCCGAGGCAGGAGGATCACTTGAGCCCAGAAGTTCAAGATCAGCCTGGGCAACATAGCGAGACCCCATCTGTATTTTTAAAAAAAGTTAAAATAAAAAATCAAGAGATTGCAGATAAAATTTTGGATTTTTTTGGTTTCTCTTGAAAAATTGGAAGTTCTTAAAATGCTGGGCGTATAATGCTCCTGCCTAGCAACAATTGACTAGAACTGGGAATAGCCCTGATCCCTTCAGACTGAACATGCTCTCTTTAGTTGCTCACAGTTCTGCCACTTGTGCAGTATATGCATATGTATACACTTAAACCCATTTTACCTTATCGCATTTATGTTACCATTAGGCATTTGTGGATCATCCTTCTGCCTAATGAAAATACTGATACTCTCCCATGTGCTCCGTAGTAGTGCTGATAGACACTTTTACATTTGTTGATTTATTTAATTCTAACAACAAGCTTGGAGTTTAATCCCCTTTGAATAAAGTTATGTAGGTGGTATTAGCCCCACGTTACAGATGAAGAAACTGAGGTTCACTGAAGTTATATAAATTCTTTAAGGTCTCAGTAGTGCCACTGTTAGAATTTCAACCTAAAACCTAGAATTTGAATTCAAAGCTCTTTCGGTTTCAGTGCTTCTCTTTACTACTGCTGCTGCTGCTATTACTGCTACTACTACTACTACTATTACTACTACTTTTTGTTTTTTTTTTAAAGCAGTGGAACTGCTTCTTAGATGAAGTCTTTGTGAAGTCAAATATTTAAAACCAATAAAGGTAGCACTATTTTGCTGGAGGAATAGATTTGGTGGGGCACTTATTTGGGGGTTGAAACCTGCATGCTTAACTCTGGTAGCTTTTGGGCATCTTTCTAGAATCCCTAGGACTCTACTAAAACAGTTTGGACACTCTCTATAACATAGCCATAATCATTTGTTAAATCTTATGAAATCTCAGCTTCTTTAGATGTTACAGATATAATGTATCTATTTCTGTTATGCCGCCTGATAATGTCTGTAGGCTTCCTGATATGTTTGTCTGTCTTAGTGTAATCCCTCTTATGACTCAGTGGCATTTTTCTTTCATGTAAGTTTGTGTTCTGATAAGGGTGATTCTTTTAGCATTTTACTTCTGTTTTGAGAGTGTTTTAAAGTAAATCTAAAGTGAGACTTACGATTTAATTTAATTTACTTTGCAGCATCTGATAACTAACTCTTCTTTACTTTTCAGATTCTCTTTGTGGCCAGATGGGTTTGTATGGACAGGCTTGTCCATCTGTAACTTCATTAAGGTGAGTGCTCTTTTTTTTTTCTTTATTAGAACATGCAACATTTTAAAAGTTAGACTGGTCACCTTATATTGCAATGAATTTCAGGGTGAGATTCAGAATAAAGTATTGTAGCTTGTTTTGTCAAGTAGTGCAATTTGGCGGAATGGAGTGATATTTCTGCTTACTGAAATTTTTGTGGTAATGGGATTTGGATATGCTTTTAATCTTCATTTAGTGAACTGAGTATAGTGTGGTGGTAATTTGTACATGAAACAACATAATTAACACTTCTTTGTGTTTCTTTTAAAAAGACTAATCTGGGCCAAGTGCGGTGACTCACACTTGTACTCCCAGCATTTTGGGAGGCTGAGGCGGGTGGATCACCTGAGGTCAGGAGTTCGAGACTAGCCTGGCCAACATGGTGAAACCCTGTCTCTACTGAAAATACAAAATAATTGGCCAGGTGTGGTGGCTCACACCTGTAATCCTAGCTACTCGGGAGGCTGAGGCAGGAGAATCGCTTGAACCCAGGAGGCAGAGGTTGCAGTCAGCTGAGATTGTGCCATTGCACTCCAGCCTGGGCAACAAGAGCGAAACTCCATCTCAAAAAAAAAAAAAGCTAATCTGCTTTCTACTCAATTTAATTAGAACATAGTAAATTTTGATTGCCTTTGTAGCAATCAAAGTAAGACTGAAGATACTAATTTTAATTTCTTTCTAAGGGATGGTAAAAATATAATATCTAGATTTCTCTAATTTACAATAAAACATGAGAAATGTAAAAAGTAGGAACTGTTTTGTTGTGTACGACCCTGTGGTTTCAGATTTTTGAAGTCACCAGATCAGTTTTGCCAATCAATTAATATGTGAAGTCAAATTAGCAAAACAGATAAATATATGACTGTTTTTGCTGGCTTAGGCTTCCATGTTCTACCTTCACATTGGCCCCTGAAGGATTGTCATGGTTCCCAGAGTGAAAAATGATCTAAACCTAATCTGCTAATTGAAATCTTAGAGTATGAAGTGTTGATGGCAGGACCTGCTAGTTACATGTGGTTGTGTAGTCAGCCATATCGTTTATTCATCTAGCATATTGAGCATCTACTGTTGTCAGGCACTGTTCTAAATGTTGGGGCATAGCAATGAGCATAACATGTAAAAATCCTGTAATCATGGAATTTACATTTTGGTGGAGGGACAATTAATAAAGAAAATAGTGTAAGTATCTGTTAGTGATATGATAAGGGTTAAGGAGAAAAATAGAGAAGAGGAATAGGAAATAATAGGAGTATGTGTTATTTTAGACAGGCCAGTCCTAAGGGAAGCCTTCACTAAAAAAGGGGACATTTGAATGAAGATCTTAAAGTATGATGGAGTGAGCCATATATTGGATAAGTGGTAGTTGAGCATTCTTGAGGCACAGAGGGAGTGCAGGAAGGTCCAAGGCGGGAGGCTGCCTTGTATGTTTGAGGAGCAATGGAGGAGGTCATTGTGGTTGCAGCAGCGTAGATGAGGAAGGGTTATAATTGCCCAGCTTTGGAGGGCAGAAGGAGAGAGAGGAGAGATTACAAAATTGCCAGAACCATGATTGGGAATGAAGGAATCCTTACGCTTGAGAGCAATCCTGATTTTCCGGAATGCCACACACACACACACACACACACACACACAGACAAAATGAACAATGAAGTTACCTTTGTAGTTTTTATGTACTTGACGTTTTGCAAGTCAAGGCTGACTGTCCTATTTCTCAGTGGAAAAGTTTTTTTTTTTTTTGTAAAATGACTGTTGTTTCTTTAGCGTCCACTTTCTACTGATTAGACTTCCTTAAGATATTTTAGTTGTGTGAAATGCTGAAACACTCATATATTAAGGTAATTGACTGAAATTTTAAATCTCTGTGAATACTATATTTATGTTTAGGTTAAGCCCTTTTTTTTTTTTTTTTTTTTTTTTTTGAGACAGAGTCTGGCTCTGTCGCCCAGGCTGGAGTGCAGTGGCGCAATCTCGGCTCACTGCAAGCTTCGCCTCCCGGGTTCACGCCATTCTCCTGCCTCAGCCTCCCGAGTAGCTGGGACTACAGGCGCCCGCCACCGCGCCCGGCTAATTTTTTCTATTTTTAGTAGAGACGGGGTTTCACCATGGTCTCGATCTCCTGACCTTGTGATCCGCCCGCCTCGGCCTCCCAAAGTGCTGGGATTACAGGCGTGAGCCACCGCGCCCGGCCAGGTTAAGCCCTTATATGACATTGGGTTAGGAATAATATGTGTGTAACTTTTGTTTGATGAAAGAGAAGAGGTAATATAAGTTATGTTACAATTTACTCACTGTGTTATAATTCCTTAGCACAATATTCTACAATCAGAATTGTTTGGGATATAACTGTATATCTAGCATTTAATTTATAAACTGAGAAGCCCTATGGCATCGGAGTCATGATATTTATTGTCCTTATGTATGTCTTTCATTTCTGTAATATTCTGTATGGTCCACGTCTGAAACAGAGGATTCCCATTCTTAGATTTGTGTATAGAAGACCATTGTCTGTCACCGATTTTTCTTAGTGGAAGCCAGTATTGTTTTGAGACGAAGAAGGGAAGAAAAACTGGATTACTTAATAACCACAATAAATTTTAGTCTACTTCCCGTAGAGTCTTCCCCAAACCAGAAATGGTCCCTGCAAACTACACTGCCCAAATAGGAGTACAACCAGAAGTCTTAAAGTAACTCAAACCTACTGAAAAACATTGCTTGTTTGCCTTATCTCTCTTGTATATACTACCATGTATATACTATCTGTATATCTAGAAAGTGACTAACCTCAAGACAGGAAGCAAATGAGTTGGTGGAGAAGAACTGGTCATGTGGCTGGGAATCAGAAAATGGATAGGCAGGTGGGAGTTTGTAGGCACAAGTATGAGTGGGAGTGGACAATTTATGTGTAAGTGAAGGTAGTGAATAGAAGGAAAGTATAAAAAATTTGTTGGTTGGAAGAGGGTAGTTAGTAAATGGATTAAAACTCCCTCAGTCTCCTTAAGTATTTAGGGTAAGGTAAACAAGTACTACTTTCTGTGGATGATATTGGATCCTTGTTTAATCTGACTTTGTTAGAATTGTTGTTAAAATTAGACTTGCTGTATTTTTATGATTACAAAGTAGTACATATTTATTGTAGAAAATTTGGGAAAACAGAGCTTGCCTTTTTTATACCAGTAGATATTAAATGTGAATTAGAAAAAGGCCCTCTAAATTTGCCTTAAAAAAATGACTGCAGAATAGTTTGTAGTGATAGTTAAGTATACTCTGTAATTGTAAGCAGATTGCTCTGACACTTTGGTCTACTTTACTTGCCAGTATAGGTAGAATTGCATTTCAACAAAAGTAACTGTAACAACATCATATTCTACATGAGACTATTTTAGCATTCAGGATTCTCTAGGGAGGCTGAAACCATACCAGTATTTGAACAGAGATAATACTTTAATAGAATTGATAACTAGATATAAATGTTAACTAAGTAACATAAAGGATAAAAACAAAACTAAAATATCACGAAGATAGACACAACAGGAAGCAGCTACTGCCCATAGGGCTCAGGGACCAAAGGGAACGAGAAAACATTAGGAACTTAGAGGAAAGTCCCCGAAGAAATGAAACTTAGACCTCTGAGAAGCTGCTGCATGATCGATGCTGGTGTCTGAGCTTGGAAGAGGGGTTCTGTAAAGTTGGGACCCAGACCTTGCTGGCTGATGCTAGTGTCTCTCAGTGGTTTATGGTGAAGCTAGTTCTGGAAGTGTTGGAAACACTGCAAGCTGGATTCACTTGTTGCTACTAGAAGGACCTGCTGCTATAGGGCTGAAGAAGCCTGTGTTGGGGAAATGCTCTTATGAAACCTAAAGATTACATAGGAAGATAGAGTCTTTTCTTCCTCCTCCTCCAGCCTTGCAGTTCATCTTGAGTGCCTCTTCTTGGGAGAGCTTTTACAGAGAGTCTTAGTGCAAGCACCACAAAGCAGAATACGGGTAGGGGTGCTGCAGTTTGGAGCTGAGGGGCAATAACCTAATAGCTGCCTTCCTTGCTCCAACAGACTGCTGAGAAATAGGGTACAAGAAGATATTTTCTAAGATGTTTTGCAGCTAGTATTTATGGGATTTGGTAGAGTACTGCATATTACTTAAAAAATCCTCAGAAGTTTTTTAAACACTGTGAAATTATATTAAAAATTTATGTTAAGATTCACAAGTATTTGCAGTCTGAATCTATTGTATTTATATCCTGAGTTTGGGTGATAGAGTCTGGATAGTGAGGGATAGCAGGCCATTCACATCTGTTCAATTCCTGAGTTTTGGATAGCAAGAGTAAGAGTTCAGAGAGTGGGGCCAGGTGCCGTGGCTCACGCCTGTAATTCTAGCACTTTGGGAGGTCAAGGTGGGCGGATCACGAGGTCAGGAGTTTGAGACCAGCCTAATCAATATGGTGAAACTCTGTCTCAACTAAAAATATAAAAAATTAGCCAGGTGTGGTCGCGCTCGCCCTTAGTCCCAGCTACTTGGGAGGCTGAGGCAGGAGAATCGCTTGAACCCGGGAGGCAGAGGTTGCAGTGAGCTGAGATTGTGCCACTGCACTCCAGCCTGGGCGACAGAGTGAGACTCCGTCTCAAAAAAAAGAAAAAAGTTCAGAGAGTGATGGATATAATTTCTGTTAAACAGTAGAATCTTAAAAGTTTAGCAGAATCTTTTTGTTTCCTGAGTTTGGATAAGATGGATTTGAATCCTCAGATGTACCTGTATTTTATTTCCAAGTACAGATTCGGTAATAACAACAGCTTACTGAAAAAGCAAAAGCTTTTCTTGGCTATTTGCTTTATGTATACGAGTGAATATGTTTGTATCTCATATGACATACTTCTTTTACATATTGTAACGATAGACTATTTTTTGTAATTTTATTTTGTTTCAGTTTTTAATTTTTGTGGGTAAAATGTATATTTATGGGGTACATAAGATATTTTGATACAGGCATGCAGTGCATAAGTGGGGTATATTCATCACCTCAAGCATTTATCCTTTGTGTTACAAAGAATCCAATTATTTTAGTTATTTAAAAATGTACAATTAAATTATTACTGACTATAGTCACCCTGTTGTGCTATCAAACACAAGATCTTAGTCACTCCTCCTATTTTTTTGTACCCATTAGCCATTCTCACTCTCCCTGACGCCCCACTACTCTTCCCAGCCTCTGGTAACCATCCTTCTACTCTATCTCCGAGTTGTTTTCATTTTTAGCTCTCACAAATAAGTGAGGACATGCAGTTTGTATTTTTGTGCCTGGCTTATTTCACTTACCATAATGACCCCCAGTTCCATCCATGTAGAAAATTACAGGATCTCATGTATATATGTACCATATTTTATCTATTCATCTGTTGATGGACGCTTAGGATGCTTCCAAATCTTGGCTATTGTGAACAGTATTGCAACCAATATGGGAGTGCAGGTATCTCTTTGATATGCGGATTTGCCTTCTTTTGAGTGTATACCCAGCGCTGGGATTGTTGGATCTTTATGGTAGCTATACTTTTAGTTTTTTTGAGCAACTTCCAAACTGTTCACGGTAGTGGTTGTACTAATATACATTCCCTCCAACAGTGTACAAAATCCAGTGTTCCCTTTTCTCCACATCCTCTCCAGCATTTGTCATTGTCTGTCTTTTGGATAAAAGCCATTTTAACTGGGGTGAGACGACATGTTACTATAGTTTCGATGTGCATTTCTCTGATGATCAGTGACATTGAGCACCTTTTCATACACCTGTTTGCCATTTGTATGTCTTTTGAGAAATGCCTATTTAGATCTTTTGCCCATTTTAAAAATCAGATTATTAAATTTTCTCCTATAGAGTTATTTGAGCTCCTTATATATTCTGGTTATTAATCCTTTGTCAAATGAGTAGTTTGCAGATATTTTCAGCCATTTTGTGGCTTGTCTCTTAACTTTTTTGATTGTTTCCTTTGCTGTGCAGAAGCTTTTTAACTTGATGTGATCCCATTTGTCTATTTTTGCTTTGGTTGCCTGTGCTCGTGGGGTGTAACTCAAGTAATCTTTGCCCACTCCAACATCCTGGAGAGTTTCCCCAGTGTTTTCTTTTAGTAGTTTAGTTTGAGGTCTTAGATTTAAGTATTTAATCCATTTTGGTTTGATTTTTGTATATGGCAAGAAATAGGGGTCTAGTGTTACTCTTCTGCGTATGGGTGTCCAGTTTTCCCAGCACCTTGTTGAAGAGGCTATCCTTTCCATCATATGTTCTTGGAACCTTTGTCAAAAATGAGTTCACTCTCGATATATGTATTTGTTTTCTGGGTTCTCTATCCTGTTTCATTGGTCTATATCTGTTTTTATGCCAGTACCATACTGTTTTGGTTACTATAGCTCTGTAGTATAACTTGAAGTCAGATAATGTGATTCCTCCAGTTTGGTTCGTTTTGCTCAGGATAGCTTTGGGTATTCTGAGTCTTTGGTGGTTTTATATAAATTTTAGGATTTTTTTTTCTATGTCTGTGAAGAATGTCATTGGTATTTTGATAGGGAGTGCATTGAATCTTTAGTTCGCTTTGGATAGTATGTACATTTTAACAGTATTGATTCTTCTAATCCATGAACATGGAGTATCATTCCTTTTTTTGGTGTCTTCAGCTTCTTTCCTAAATAATTGATGGTTTTCATTGTGGAGGTCTTTCACTTCTTTGGTTAATTCCTAGGTATTTTATTTTATTTGTACCTATTGTAAATGAGATTACTTTCTTGATTTCTTTTTCGGATTGTTCGCTCCTGGCATATAGAAACTCTGGTTTTTGTATGTTGATTTTTATCTCCTGCAACTTTACTGAATTTGTCAGTTCTAGTAGTTTTTTGGTGGAGTCTTTAGGTTTTTCCAAATACAAGATCATATCATCTGTAAACAAGGATAATTTGACCTCTTCCTTTCTAATTTGTATGCCCTTTATTTTTCTCTCTTGTCCGATTGCTTGAGCTAGGACTTCCGTTAATTTGGTTTGGTCAAAGCAAAATAGGTTTGCTGTTTCTTAGGGCTTGTAGAAATGGGACCCTTTCTGCATTTCTGAATTACCTAACATTTATTAGAGGATTTATTTTATGATTCTCACATGTATGCAGCCTGGGATACAGTAGTACTTGTAGTAGTTTCTGGTGATATTTAATACCTTCTACCTGAGATCACTTCCTCTTACATTTTTCTGTATTTATCCTTTTTTATCACTCATTTTTGTTAACGCTTCTTCCTTAAAGATGCCTTTTATTATTGATCTTATTTGTCTACTTATTGTATGCCAGGGAACACATAGAAATATTTGAGTGCCCCAGATGAATTTCCTGTCCATCTGTTTCCTCATTTCCCTGCTCTTGAAATTGATGACCCTGCTGTTTAGAACTACCAGAAGAAGGTAGATTTATTTCAAGCGTTCTTGCTGCCTCATTTCTAGAGGCATACTTGTATTGATAAAGCAGCTGTGGTATATAGACTTAAGATAATGTAGATACAGGTTCACATCTCTCTCTGCCACATATTAGCCATGTACTCTTGGGTAAATTACTTTTCCTAATTTTGCTTTAATAGAGTTGCTAATGTTTACTTCACCGCTCTTACTTCAAAGCATCACTGAATATGCTGGTGAGTTAAATGTAAAACGTGCTTGCTAACAGTGCACATGGTGCAAAATTATACTGAAAAATAAAAAAGTAATTGTATGATTTGACTTAGAAAGCTTATCATAGGCAAGCTTTGTGGTTCAGTGGCACTCAATGCAGAAACATATCTCCAGGCATTTGGAGCACCCACTCTTCTAAATTAGGAGTTTAGGCTATACTCCCCTTCCCATACAGAGGAAGAGGATTCAAGGAATTAAATTTATACATGAGGAATCTGGCATATTTTCTCCTCTTTTCTAGTTTCTAATAGTAGAAAGCAAAAAGGTTCGTCATTTTTAGAATAAAAGAAGGAATGGGACAGATTTGTGTCCTTTGCTAACAGTATAAAAACATGGGGTAGAAGAAAGTTTACTGTTTTCCTTTGTTCTATTTCCCCTTCATCCTAAATTCTAAGATTCTAGAATATCTACCAGTAGTATCAGGTTTGCCACTGATCTTCAGGCTAAGGATGTTGCTGACATTTAATATTATATGTTTACTATATTTAATACAGTTAAAAGTTTAGGCTTTTGGGTCCCAGACAGTGGCAGAAATAGCCTTTGCATTATCATGCCATATTTATCATTATCATTTTTATTAATTTTTTGGAATTAGTAAAATCTTTATTAATGTACATGTTTAGATATGGCATGTTCCAATTAAATTATGAGTAATGAGAAAATCCTCTTAAATTTGACCATTACAGAAACTTTCTCTAAAATGCATTTTGAGTTTTCTGATATGGGAGCTAGTAACCTTTTGTGGCTATTTAAATATAAGTTAATTAAAAATAGGTAAAATTAAAAATTCGCTTCGTTAGTCATACTAGCCACATTTTAAGTGCTCACTCGCTGTACATGGGTAGTGGCTGTCATATTGGACAGCATGCAGATATTTGCATTGTTGGAGAAAGTTCTGTTGGGGAGCGCTGGTCTGTTTTATGTTTGATTGAGACAGGGTCTTGCTTTGTCGCCCAGGCTGGAGTACAGTGGCACTGTTATGACTTGTGGTAGCCTCAACCTCTTGGACTTAAGAGTTTCCCCCACCTCAGTCTCTAGGGTAGCTGGGACTGACTACAGGCGCGTGCCATCATGCCCAGCTAATTTTTAAATTCTTTGTAGAGATGGGTCTCCCTGTGTTGCCCAGGCTGGTCTCAGAGCTCTTGGGTTCAAGCGATCTGCCCTCACTGGCCTCACAAAGTGCTGGGATTTACAGACATTGGCCACCGTGCCAGGCTTAACAGCACTAGTCTGGATCACCCTAAGTATAATTTAATCTTTTTTTTTTTTTTTTTTTTTTTTGAGACAGAGTCTCGCTCTTTTGCCCAGGCTGGAGTGCGGTAGTGCGATCTTGGCTCACTGCAACCTCCACCTCCCGGGTTCAAGCGATTATCCTGCCTCAACCTCCTCAGTAGTTGGGATTACAGGCGCCCGGCTAATTTTTTGTATTTTTAGTAGAGAGGGGGTTTTGCCATGTTGCCCAGGCTGGTTTCAAACTCCGGAGCTCAGGCAATCCGCTTGCCTCGGCCTCCCAAAGTGCTGGGATTACAGGCATGAGCCACTACCCTCAGTCATAATTTAATCTTTAAGATCCTAATGTCCTAAGGCCTCCATTTCTGAACACCAGATATTGAGGAGTACTACTGACTGACTTATTCATTAACTTAAGGACATAAAGTTGCTTTTGTGACTGAATACTGACTTTGGTAGATACCATTTATGGTGTTCTTACTGTTAGACCAGGCATTATTTAAGCACTTTTAAGTTTATTAAGTTCCCCCAACAATTCTGTGAGGTCAGTACCATTATTATCCTTACTTCATAAATGAGGAAACTGAGGTAAAGTTAATTAACTCAAAGATATATAGGTAATTAGGGATAGAGCTGGGATTCATATTTAGGTCCTTATCCAGTGCCCATGCTTTAACCATTTAATTCTACTGCCTCTTAGCTATAAGTATTTATTGTAATTTCAGGCTTTTTTCTTAAATGAAGGCTGCCAAACAATTTTCTTCTTAATTGAGGACACTATAAAAAATAAGTAAAAAAGAGAAGTGTCAATGCAGGAGACTGTAGAAAAAGGTAATAGAAAACCAGCGCTTTAATTTTGGAATACTAAAATTGAAAAAAAAAATCTTGTTTAAAATTGATAAAATTTTTTGTTTTTTTGTTAACAAAAGACATCAGGTTTTTTTTTTTTTTAAATTTCAGGGAGATGGAGAAATTTTGAGTTTTTATGAGGGGGAATCATATATTAGAGGTAATAGGGAATAAAAAGCATCACTGAATATACTAGTGAGTTCAATATAAAACACATGCCTACTAACAGTACATATAGTGCAAAATAGTACTACTGAAAAATAAAAAAATTGTATAATTTGATATAATAAGCTTATCATAGGCAAGCTTTATGATCCAGTGGCACTCAGTGTAGAGACATCTCTAGGCATTTGGAGCATCCACTTTTCTAGATTAGGGTTTAGGCTGTACTCTACTTGCCATACAGAAAACTTGGGGCAGTGGAGATTTCCCAACTCCATGCCTAGGCATACCTCTGGGTAACTGGTGGTTGCCCATTGGACCCCAATTCTCCTCTGCCCCCCATACTTGGTGCTTATGCCCTGCTATTGAGGGACCTGTAGGGGGACCTGCCTGGTCTGGACCCACCTGTCTTGGTCTCCTGCTCCAGGGCTGGGCAGGGAGCTCAGACCACTGTGCATTCTGCAGATCAGCCCATTGCCTGAGGCAACAGAGAGCTTCTCAGTAAGCAAGGATCAAGTATATACCCATCTATATTGGCTTCAGCTGGCTCTTACCTGTGAGTGCCACCTACTGACCTGGAAATTTAATTGCATGACACAATAGAAAATCTGCTGACAAGTGTACAGCACTAGGGATCTTGATAAACTTCCTGAGACCTCCACCATCCTGGCCCCACAAGATGTAGTAAGCCTACTCCCACGCCCAGTACATCAGTAATACAACCAGCATTTGAGAAAACTACCATTCAAAGGCTAACTGTAACCAGGGAACTTAATACAGACTCTTTGCCACTGAAAGCACCCAGAACTAAAGCCAAAAGACCCTACAGAACATATATTATAGACACCTCCTGAAGGGGAGAAAAAATCACATCGAAATGAAAGGAAATTCAAAAAATAAGGAGAGATGGCTTATCTAGATGAGAAGCAACCAGAGAAACAACTCTGAAACTATGAAAAAAGTGTGTTACAATGCCTCAGAAGGATCACATTAACTCTCCAGCAGTAGATTCTAACCAAAATTAAAATCTTTGAAATATAAGAGAAAGAATTCAGAATGTTTTGGTTTTAAAGAAACTCAGTGAGATCCAAGAGAAAGTTGAAAATGCACACAAATCAGAAAAACAGTTTGGGATATGAAAGGAGATATCATGAAAAATAAACCCAAACATATATTGGAAATGAAAAATTCATTGAAGGAATTACAAAACATAGTTGAAAGCTCTAATGCTAGTCTAGAGAAAGTAGAATAAAGAATTTCAGAGCGGGAAGACAGGTCTTTTGAATTAACCCAGTCAGATGAACATAAGGGAAAAAAGAAGTAAAGTAAGTGAACAAAGGCCAGGTGTGGTACCTCATGCCTATACTCCCAACACTTTGGGAGGCCGAGGCGGATAGATCACTTGAGGGTCAGGAGTTCAAGACCAGCCTGGCCAACATGGTGAAACCCCATCTCTACTAAAAATACAAAAAAATTAGCAGAGCTTCGTGGTATGTGACTGTAGTCCCAGCTACTTGGGAGGCTGAGGCAGGAGAATCGCTTGATTCCAGGAAGTGGAGGTTGTGGTGAGCCAAGATCGTGCCACTACACTCCACACTGGGCGACAGAGTGAAACTCCATCTCAAAAGAAAAAAGAAAAGTGAAAAAGTCTTGGAGAAATATGGGATTGTATAAAGCATCCAAACTTACAGGTTATAGGTATTCTAGAGAAGAAAAAGTAAAAAGTGTAGAAAAGCTATTTCAGGGAGAATTAGGAAAAACTTCCCTAGTCTGGGAAGAGATTTAGACATCCAGATACAAGCTCAGAGAACTCCTGAGAGATACATTGCAAGAAGAACCTCATCTAAGGATATAGTCATCAGACTGTTCAAAGTCAGTGTGAAGGAAAAAATTCTAAGAGTAGCAAGAAAGAGGGAATTACCTATAAAGGAAATCCCATCAAACTAAACACTGAACTTCTCAGCAGAATCCCTACAAGCCAGCTGGAAGAGATTGGGGGCCTATTTTTAGTGGCCTTAAGGAAAAAATTACCAGCCAAGAATTTATTTTGTTTGTTTTTTGGGCAGGGTCTCAGTCTACTACCCAAACCTGGAGTACAGTGGCGTGATCACAGCTCACCACAGCCTTTACTTCCCAGGCTCAAGTGATCCTCTTGCTCAGCCTCCCAAGTAGCTGGGACTACAAGCACATGCCACCATGCCCAGCTAATTTTCTAGTATTTTTAGGAGAGACAGGGGTTTGCCATGTTGCTCAAGCTGATCTTAAACTCCTGAACTGAAACAGTCCGCCCGCCTTGGCCTCTCAACATACTGGGATTATAGGTGTGAGCCACCATGCACAACCACCGGCCAATAATTTTATATCCTGCCAAAAAATAAGCTTTGTAAATGAAGGAGAAATAAAGTCTTTCCCAGACAAACACATGTGAATGGAATTCATCATCACTATACTGATCATATAAGAAATGCTGAAAGGAGTTCTAAACATGTTAACGAAAGGACAGTACTTGCCATCATAAAAGTACAAAGCTCACAGAGTCTGTAAAGCAGTTATATAGTTGAAACTCCAAGGCAACTAACAACACTGTGACAAGAACAAAACCTCACATATCTATATCTCTGTCTCTGTCTATCTATTTTTTTTTTTTTTGAGACATAGTCTTGCTCCATCGCCCAGGCTGGAGTGTAGTGGCACCATCTTGGCTCACTGCAACCTCTGCCTCCCAGGTACAAGTGATGCTCCTGCCTCAGCCTCCCGAGTGGCTGGGACTACAGGTGTGTGCCACCACACCCGACTAATTTTGTATTTTTAGTAGAGACAGGAATTCACCATACTGGCCAGGCAGGTCTCAAACTCCTGACCTTGTGATCCGCCCACCTGGGCCTCCCAAAGTGCTGGGATTACAGGCGTGAGCCACCGTGCCTGGCCTATATATATATATATTTTAAGATGGAGTCTTGCTGTCTTGCCCAGGTTGGAGTGCAGTGGCATGGTCTTGGCTCACTGCAACCTCTGCCACCTGGATCCAAGCAATTCTCCTGCCTTAGCCTCCCAAGTAGCTGGGATTACAGGCATGTACCACCACACCTGGCTAACTTTTGTATTTTTTAGTAGAGGTGAGGTTTTGCCATGTTGGCCAGGCTGATCTCGAGCTCCTGACCTCAAGTAATCCGCCCACTTTGGCCTCTTAAAGGGCTGGGATTATGGGCATGAACCACAACACATAGCCACGTATCAATATTAACCTTGAATGTAAATGGCCTAAATGCTCCACTTAAAACATACTGAGTGGCAAATGAAATTAAAAAAAAAAAAGACCCAACCAGCTGCTGCCAGCAAGAGACCCCACACACACTGGTTAAAGACAGCTACAGACTCAAACTAAGGGGGTGAAAAACGGTTTATCATACAAATAAATGGAAAACAGAAGCCAGCAGTAGTATACATTCTCGTATCAGATAAACTTCAGACTGTAATAGTAAAAAAAAAAAAAAAAGACAAGAGCATTATATAATGATAAAGGGTTTGATACAAGAAGGAGATTTAACTATCCTGAATACATGTGCACCCCACACCAGACCACCCAGATTCATAAATACTACTAGGCCAAAGCAAACAGAATGATGGCAATACAATAACAGTGGAGGACATCAGCACCTCACTGACATCACCATTCAGATCAAAGAGGCAGAAAGTCAAAAAAGAAATTCTGGACTTAAACTATAGACCAAATGGACCTAATAGACATTTACAGAACATACATTAATCTTATCTGCACGTGGAACGTTCTCCAAAATTGACCATATGCTTGGCCATTAAACTAAGTCTCAGTACATTCCAAAATACTGAAATCAGATCAAGTATCTTTTTGGAGCACAGTGGAATAAAATTAGAAATCAAATACCAAGAGGAACTCTTAAAACTATTCAAGTAGATGGAAACTAAACAGCATGCTCCTGAATGAACTTTGGGTAAACAATGCAATTAAGGCAGAAATTGAAAAAAATTTTGAAATAAATGAAAACGGAGGCACAGCATACCAAAACCTCTGGGATATCAGTGCTAAGAGGAAAGTTTATAGCATTAAATGCCCACGTTAAAAAGATAGGAAGATCTCGAGCTACCACCATACATCAAGGAACTGGAAAAATAACAAACCAAACAAAAAGCTAGCAGAAGAAAAAGAGCAAAGAGCAGAGCAGAGCTAAATGAGGCAAAAAAATGACACAAAGGATAAGTGAAACAAAAAGTTGCTTCTTTGAAAGGATACACAAAATTGACAGACTGCTAGCTAAGTTAACCAAGAAAAGTTAAGTTTTAAATACAAGCAGAAATGATAAAGACAACATTACACCTGACACCACAGAAATACAAAAGATCATCAGAGACTGCTGTGAACATTTATGTACTCATAAACTAGAAAAAGCTAGGGGAAATGGACAAATTCCTGGAAACATACGACCTCCCAAGACTGAACCAGGAAGAAATGTGAATCCTGAACAGACCAATAACAAGTAACAAAATTCTATCAGTAGTAAAGGAAAACTGTATTAGTCTGTTCTCATGCTGATATAAAGAACTGCCTGAGACTGGGTAATTTATAAAGGAAAGAGGTGTAGTTGACTCAGTTCCACAGGGCTGGGGAAGCCTCAGAAAACATACAATCATGGCAGAAGGGGAAGCAGACTTGTTCTTCACATGGCGGCAGGAAGTAGAAGTGCTGAGCAAAGCGGAGGGAAGCCCCTCGTAAAATCATCAAATCTCGTTAGAACTCACTATCAAGAGAGCAGTATGAGGGTAACTGCCCCCATGATTCAATTACCTGCCACTGGATCCTCCCACGACACATGGGAATTAAGGGAACTACAAGATGAGATTTGGGTAGGGACACAGCCAAACCTATCACCTTCTAACAGCAAAAAAGGCCAGGACCAGATAGATTTATAGCTGAATTTTGCCAGACATATAAAGAAAAGTTGGTATTTAGGAAAGAATACTGAAACAATTTCAGAAAATTGAGGAGGAGTAATTCCTTTCTAACTCATTCTACAAAACCAGTATCAAAGTCAGGCGAGGACACTAGATACCAAAGTCAGGTGAGGACACTAGGTACCAGTCAGGCACGGACACAACCAGAAAAGAAAACCACAGGCCAATATCCCTAATGAACATAGGTGCAAAAATCCTCAACAAATACTGAATCCAACAGCACATCAAAAAGATTATATATCTTGATCAAGTGGGTTTTATTCCAGGAATGCAAGAATGTTGAAGCGTATGCAAATCAATGAACGTGATTCACCACGTAAATAGAACCAAACCCCAAAAACCATATGATTATCTCCATAGATGCAGAAAAGGCATTTGATAAAATCCAACATTGCCTCATAACAACCCTCAATAAACTAGGCACTGGAGGTACATACCTTAAAATAATAAGAGCCATATATGAGAAACCTACAGACAACATCATGTTGAAGGGGAGAAGTTGAAAACATTCTCTTTAAGAACAGGAGCAAAACAAGGGTGTCCACTCTTATCACTCTTCTTCAACCTAGTGCTGGAAATCCTAGCCAGAGCAATTAGGCAAGAGAAAGAAATAAAAGGCATCCAAATTGAAAAAGAGGAAGTTTGCTGGTAACAGGACTGTATACCTAGAAAACTCTTAAAGACTCCTAGACTTTTTATTAAAGTTTCAGAATGCAAAATCAATGTACAACAATCAGTAGCATTTCTATACAATAATGTTCAAGCTGATAACCAAATCAAGAACCCAATCCCATTTACGGTAGACACACCCACCCACCTACACACCCCCCCCCCCACATCCCTAGGAATACATTTAACCAAGGAGGTGAAAGATCTTTACAAGGAGAACTACAAAACACCAATGGAAGAAATTGCAGATGACACAAGCAAATGGCAAAACATCTTGTGCTGATGGATTGGAAGAATCAGTATCATGAAAATGAGCATACTACCCAAAGCAATCTACAGATTCAATGAAGTTCTTCTCAAATTACCAACATCATTTTTCACAGAATTAGAAAAACAGCACTAAAGTTCATATGGAATCAAAAAAGTCCTCAGCCAAAGCAATCCTAAGCAAAAGGAACAAATTCAGAGGCATCCGCTTGCCTGACTTCAAGTTATACTACAAGGCTGTAGTAAGTAAAGCAGCACGATAGTGGTTCAAAAATATGCATAGAGATCAGTGAAACAGAATAGGGAGCCTAGAAATAAAGCCACATACCTACAACCAACTGATCTTTGACAAAGTTGATGAAAATAAACAGTGGAGAAAGGACATTAACACCCTATTCAATAAATGGTGCTGGGATGTTGGCTAGCCATATGTAAAAGAATGAAACTGGACCCTTGTGTCTCACCATGTACAAAAATTAACTCAGGCTGAATGGATTAAAGACTTGAACATAAGACCTTAAACTATAAAAGTCCTAGAAGAAAACTTAGGAAGAACTCTTGGATGTTGGCCTAGGCAAATAATTTATGATGAAGACAAGAATAGACCAATGAGACTTAATTAAACTAAAAGCTTCTTCACAGCAGAAGAAATAGCAGATTATTAAGCAGCCTATAGAATGGGAGAAAATATTTGCAAATGATTACTTTCACAAAGGATGAACACCCAGAATCTACATGGAACTCTAATAATGAGGAAAAAACAACTTCTTTTAAAAACTAAGCGGAGGACATGAGACATTTCTTGAAGAAATACAATTGCCAACAAACACATGAAAAAAATGCTCAACATTACTAATCATCAGAGAAATGCAAATTAAAATCACAGTGAGATACCATCTTACACCCGTCAGAATTGCTGTTAAAAAGCCAAAAAATAACAGATGTTGGTGTGGTTGTGGAGAAAAGACAATGCTTATACACTGCTGATGGGAACGTAAATTAGTTCAACCTCTGTGGAAAACTATGGAGATGTCGCAAAGAACTAAAAATAGAACTACTTTTTGATCTAGCAGATACACTACTGGGGGTATCTGCCCAAAATAAAATAAATCACTATATAAAAAAGACACCTGACCCAGTGCGGTGGCTTATGCCTGTAATCCCAGCACTTTGGGAGGCCAAGGCAGCAGATCACCTGAGGTCAAGAGTTCAAGACCAGCCTGGCCAACATCGTGAAACCCTATCTCTACTAAAAATAGAAAAATCACTCAGATGAGGTGGCGCACACCTGTAATCCCAGCTAATCGGGAGGTTGAGGCAGGAGAATCGCTTGAACCTGATAGGCAGAAGTTGCAGTGAGCCGAGATTGTGCCACTGCATTCTAGCCTGGGGGACAGAGTAAGACCCTGTCTCATACACACACACAAAAATGACACCTGTAGTCATGTTCAACACTATTCATAATAGCAAAGTCATGGAAGCAACCTAACTGTCCACCAGCAGTTGACTGAATAAAAAAAATGTGGTATGCAGATACCGTGGAATACTTTGTAGCATAAAAAAAGAATGAAATCATGTCCTTTTCAGCAACATGGATGGAGTTGGAGGTCATTATACTAAGTGAAATAACTCGGAAACAAAATCAAATACCGCATGTTCTCACTTATAAGTGGAAGCTAAATAATGAGTATGCATGTACATAAAGATGGAAATAATAGACACTGAAGACTCCACCGGGGGGAGGGTAGGAGGAGGATGAGGGTTGAAAAATTACATGTTGGGTATAATGTTCACTGTTTGGATTGTGGGTACAATAGAAGCCCAGTCTCCACTAATATGCAATATACCCGTGTAACAAATGTATGTTTTCCCCCCGAATCTAAAGTTTAAAAAAAGCTTTGCTTGGTTGCAGGAAAACTAACTCTGGATACATCAAGCAGAAAAGAAAAAGAATTTATGGGATGAATTTAGAAAACGGTTGTATTTTACAGAATAAAAGGATAGTTTAGTCTCTTGAAATGGAACTAGGAATTGATGAAATTCTCTTAGAAACCTAGGCATTGTACTGACCCTTCTCTGTTGAGTTTCTCTGAATCTAATTTATTTCTTCATATCTCCAGGCAACTTTCTTTGCTTTTCTGACACATAACCATTCTATCACTAAAGTTCATGGCTGCTGCTGCTGCTTCTTTTTTTTTGAGACCAAGTTTCGCTCTTGTTGCCCAGGCTGGAGTGCAATGGCGTGATCTCTGCTCACTGCAGCCTCTGCCTCCCTGGTTCAAGCAATTCTCATGCCTCAACCTCCCAAGTAACTGGGATCACAGGCGCCTGCCACCACACCTGGATAATTTTTTTTTTTTGTATTTTTAGTAGAGATGGGATTTCGCCATGTTAGCCAGGCTGGTCTCGAACTCCTGATATCAGGTGATCCGCCCGCCTTGGCTTCACAAAGTGCTGGGATTACAGACGTGAGCCATCGCGCCCAGCCTCAAGTTCATGGCTTCTTCATTCAGGAGAGCAGCCCAAACTGTTTCACTTCTAATCCTAAATCTTGGGGGAGAAAATTCAGGTAAACAGCTTGGATCAGGTATCACCGTTGGTTCAGATTCTTTAATTTTTTCCTGTATTACTGGTACAGGCAAGTTGTAGTACAACATTCAGAGCCATGGGGATGGAGGCACCTCTGAGAAAGGGCATTGGTATGAGCTAGGCAAAACACTACAGACAGTGCTTGAGACAAAGCAGCACGTATCCACTTTTGGTTGAGGAAGGATTTCAAGAGAGGATAATTTTAGAATTCCTTATGGTCATTGGGTATTGAATGGGAGACTTGATTCCCAGCTTTATGTTGGAACATCCAGAGTATCCTTAGAATTGTGGTATTTGGAATTGGACTTCTACCTCAATTCTGTTCAATCTGACAAATATGTATTGAATACTTACGTCCTTACTAGTGTTCAAGAGTCCACAAAAGCAGCAAAAGAAAAGGAAAACAAAAAGAGTATTCCACTCCATACTAGTGCTTACTTGAGAGCCTGATGTATAGGTGTTTGGCTGGGTCTCTTTTGAAGGTTAGGGGTCTGAATGGGGCTTTTAGTATGGGCATCCATTTCTTCACAGTTTTCTTAACACCTTCCCAGTCCCTCACATATATTTGGAGCTTGCAAAATGATATATCAGCTATGTTAAAAAGCACAAAGCATGGAGTTATGGAAAGACGAGACTGTTTGAGTAAACAGAGGCTGAGAAAAAGATAATGCTTCTTAGTATAGTGCAAGATAGGTCTATAGATAATTCAAGAAATAGAAAACCAAGAGAAGCTCATGAGACTTGATTGGAAGCCATATGAAATGGAGATACTCATTCATGCTTTACCTCACAACACAGTTTTTTTTTGCTATTGATATCAAGAAGAACCCAGTATGCTTGAAATAAATTCAGGAAGGAGGATTATTATTATTGCTTTTCAAATTTTTTAAGACATTTTAGTGGGTTTGGAATAGTATCTCATTGCTGTTTTAGTTTGCATTTACCTGATAATTAGTGATGTTGAGCATCTTTCATGTGTTTATTGGGGTTTGTATGTCCTTGTTTAAATTTTTTGTACATTTTAAAACTGGGTAGTTTGTCTTCTAATTATTGAGTTATATGAGTTCTCTAAATATTCTGAATACACTTTTTTTTTGTTAGAGCAAGAAAGTTTTAAATTTTGGTAACATCCGACTTACCAATTTTTTCTTTCATTGTTCAAGCCGAGAAATATTTACACATTCCTAATCACAGATATTTGTTTGTCTCTTTCTATGTCCAAGCTGAGAAATCTTTACTTACTCCAAATCACAAATGCTTGTTTTTTATTTTATTTTATTTTTGGAGACAGAGTCTCACTCTGTCACCCAGGCTGGAGTACAGTGGTGTGATCTTGGCTCACTGCAGCCTCCACCTTCCAGGCTCAAGCAATCCTCTTGTCTCAGCCTCCTGAGTAGCTGGGACTACAGGTGCCCACCACCACACCTGGCTAATTTTTGTATTTTTTTTTGTAGAAATGGATTTCACCATGTTGCCCAGGCTGTTCTCAACTTCCTGAGCTCAAGCAATCTGCCCACCTTAGCCTCCCAAAGTGCTGGGATTACAGGTGTGAGCCACCATGCCGAGTCCACAAATACTTGTTTTTTAAAAACAGCTTTACTGAGATGTAATTGACATAGTACATTTTCATAAGTCTGACAAATATATACACACATAAATCATCACCACATCAATGTGGTGAACATACCTGTCATTCTCAAAAGTTGCCAAAAGTGCTTCTGTGAAGTTCTTCCCTGCTGTCCCTCTGTCTGCAAGGTATCTACTGATCTGCTTTTCTGTTCCTTATTATATATTTGCATTTTCTAGATTTTTATATAAATGGAATCATACAATATGTATTCTTATTTTTGTCTGGCTTTTGTTTAATTATTTTGAGATTTATCCGTGTTGCTGCATGCATCAGCAGTTCATTTCTTTTTATTCCATTGGATATATTCTCAACAGTTTGTTTATTCATTCACCTGTTGATGGATATTTGGATTGTTTTCAGTTTTTGGCTATTACAAATAAAAATGCTATGAACATTTGTGTACACATCTTTGTATAGAAATATGATTTATTTTGGGTAAATACCTGGGGGTGAAATGACTGCCATATTGTAGGTATGTGTTTAAGAAACTGCCAAGCTGTTGTCCTTAAAGCGGTTGTGCCTTTTTAAACTCCTGCCAGCAGTGTGTAAGAGTTCCATTTGCTCCATATTCTTGTGAACATTTAGTATGGTCAGTCTTTTAATTAGCCTTTTTGGTAGGTGTGGTGATATCTCAGTGTAGTTTTAATTTGCATTTCCCTAATAATTAATGATGTTGATCATCTTGTCTTATGAATCCTTTTTCTTTGCAACCCCTCCTTAGGGTTCTGTTTCTTGGCCTTACATCCCTATTCTCAGGGTCCCATCCGCTGGCTCCGCTCCTGCCTTTCCTCCCACCAGTGTCGGGATCCTGAGCCCGCTCCTGTCCTGCTGGCCCCATCCGGCTCCTGCCCTCAGCTCCTCTGAATCTTTGCTGTATTTTATTTGTTGAACTATCTGTTTAAGTCTTTTGCCCTTTAAAAAAATGAGTTTTCTTATCTCATTTAGTTTTGCGAGATCTTTATATTTCCTGGATACAAGTCCTGTTGGTTCATTCCCTCCACCCCCAGTGAGGTAGATCTTGCTCTGTTGCCCAGGCTGGAGTACAGGATTGTGATCATAGCTCACTGCAGCCTCAAACTCCTGGGCTCCAGCGATCTTCCTGCCTTGATTAAACAGACAGACAGACAAAAGAAACAAAAAAAAATTTTTTTTCTTTACAGATGAGTTCTTGTGATGTTGCCCAGGCTGGTGTTAAACTCCTGGCCTCAAGTGATCCTCCTGCCTTGGCCTCCCAAAATGCTGGGATTACAGATGTGAGCCCTGTAATTTGTAGGGCTAAGCCCTGCACAAGTCCTTTTTAAGATATATGCTTTGCAAATGGTTTCTGCCAGTCTGTGGCTTGCCTTTTTCATTCTCCTAACACTGTCTTTGAAGAACAAAAGTTTTAAATTTTGATAAAGTCCGGTTTATTAGTTGTTTCATGAATTGTGATTGTTTTTGGTGTCATATCTAAGAAATATTTGCCTAACCAGATTTTCTCTTATGATTTCTTCAAAAGTTTTATAGATTTAGCTTTTACATCTAGGTTTGTTGTTCATTTTTAAGATTTTTATATATGATGTGATGTAAAGGTCATTTTTAGTTTTTCTCCCATGCAATCAGTTGTTTCAACATAAATTTTTGAAAAGTCTTTCTTTTCTGCACTGACTTGTCTGGTGCCTTTATCAAAAATCAAGTGACTGTATGTATGTGAGTCTTTTCTTGGACTTTGTTCTATTGATCTATGTCTGTCCTTTCCCCCAAATTTGGTCATTGGCATTTTACAATAAACCTTGAAATCTGACAGTCTTAAGTCCTTTATGCTTTTGAAATTGAGAAAAGAGCCTGATATCTCATATCTGCTTAGTAGAGGGTTGAAAATTAGGGTATTCATATTTACAGATTACCAAATAAAAATTTAAAAGATAGTAAATAACTGTGACTTCTTTGAGCACATGGGGAGGGGATGAGTAGTTCCATCAAGTAAAGATTGTGATGTTTTAAGGAAGAAGTTGCTGTACTTGATAAGAAGAAAAAGATAAAGTCTGTGATAAAGACAGCAAAGTTCAGATGTTTTAAAGTGATGGCAAGGAATAAAAAATAGAAACAGAAAATGTAGGATCTTTTAAAAGGAGCCAGTATAGTAGAATAAAGAAGATAGAATAAGGAAGACTTAGAGTCTAGTAAGTTTGAGCTGCAGCATCTTTACATGTGGATGATTATTAGTGAACATCCCAAATAGTGCTGGGATTTCCATGTAAGTCAGTTATCTTCACACTTTTTCACTCCTTTTCATACCGTGGAATTGTAATGATAATCAGTGTTGATGTTTTATGTAAGCAGATAATGACTGATGCGCTGTTACAGAAGAAGGTCTGTTTGTTTAGGTATTAACTAGTAGTAGGTAACGGTCAGCTGACTTGTGGTAAGATCCATAACCTTAAGGGATTCTAGCTTAACTTATTCCTACTTATTTTTTTGAACTCCTTCAATGAATATGAATTCCTCCAATGAATTGACTGGTGTGTTCCTCTGATTTTCTCTTCTTTGATGACTATTGTTTTAAAGTTCAGAGTTGAGTGAATTTTAACATAGACTTTATCTTTTTCTTCTCCTCTAGCATAGCAACTTCTTCCTTAAAACATCAGAGCCTTTTCTTGATGGAACTACTTGTCTTCTACCATGTGCTCAAGGGAATGTAGTTATTTACTATCTTCTAACATTTTAATTCTAGTTGAATGTATTTTCTTTATTCAGCTTTCTCTCTCTACTTACCCCTTTTTATTTTTCTGTCCATTATTTAATAAAAATTAAAGTGGTTTTGTGTAAGAGATGCAGTCTCATTTTTCTTTGACCCTTAGTGCACTTTAAATTATAACAAGAAATCTAAAGGTAGATAGAACGTATTTATGATCCTCTGAAAATAACTCCAACACAAGTAATCATAATGAGCAGTATGGAAGGTCTGTAATATTTATTATTTCAGACATTTTATATTGTTAAATAGCTTGTGTCAGTCAGATTGCTTATCAGAGAAGACTTATAGGTAATTCAGAGATTTTTTTTTTTTTGGCCTGTTCAGGTGCTGTGCACTTCATGCAAAGCCTGACATTATACGCATGAGCAGGGAAGATTTTTGTCTTTTTAAATCCACAGCATAGAACTGAATTGAATTGTATTTTTATATGTTGTACACTATGGAGACTTTTGACAAAGGGAAAATAAGCAAGGGTGTCTTTTTACAAGTGTTTCTAACAAAATTGATTATAATAATATTTTTCATTTATTGAATGCCTACTATGTGCCAGGCATTCACTGTGTGCTAAATATTCCACATGTATCTTGTCATTTATTCCTCAGAGCACTTCTTTGAGGCTTAGAGGTTTATTTGACTTTTTTAAGGATACATAGTTAATAAGTGGGAGAGTAAGAATTTAAGGCTAGGTATCAGTAACTTCAAAGTCCTCACTCTTTTTGTTATACATAAGAAACACACATGTACATAAATATATATATAAAGAAACATACTCATATATAAATATTGTATATACTATATTAAGACACATGTCTAAATATAAGAAGAGACCAAAAGACTGAAGATTAGTGTTTCTTATTTTTTGTCCCTTAAAAAATTAGTGCTTAAAGAGCTTTTGTTTATGTGGGTTATGTCTGTCAATATTGTGTTACAAATTAAAACTAAGAAAAATTTAAAGTATTCACATAAAAAGTTACAAAGTCTCTGTACTGTACAGCATATAACAAATATAATTGAATTCAGTTCTACATTGTGGATCTTTAACAAACCCTTTGCCAACATAGATAACAAGTTTTATGAAAAGTAACTGTATGTTCCAAAACAAAATTTAGTGAGAAAATTGGCATTACGTTACATTTTTGCAGATCTTTTAAATATCTGACTTAATAGAAGACAGCTGGATTCTCATCTCTCTCTCTCTGCATTTAATCTCTTGTGATATCACACACCACATAGCATCTGAAAAGCTCTACTATATACTTTATGAGAGGATCAGAGTGAGAAAGGCAAATAATATGTTATCATGAAAATAGTTTTGACTCTTCAGACTGCCTGAAGGGTCTCTGGACCACACTTTGAGAACGGCTGATCCGTAGACACCACATATAGCAGCTTAAACGGTTTCTTTAGCATTTTCTGTGCATCATACTTAGCACTAAAAGAGAAGACAGGATCACTTTCCACTATGTTAGCCCTCTGCCAGCATTGATGCCATACTCACTTGTATAGTGCCATGGAAGCAGAAGTTGTGGAGGAAAAAAACTGATGATAGAATATCCAGTAAATGTTGGTTGGTGAGCTGAAGTAGTATGGTTGCAAACAGAGGTCAGCATAAACACTTCAGTGAAACAAAATCAGTGGACATATGTTACTTGAGGGATGTGTGTGTGTGTGTGTATATTCTAAACTAGGTAAAAGAAACATTCTAGAGCAGATTCTGAGTTTTCTTTTGTTTGTTTGTTTGTTTGTTTTTTTGAGACGGAGTCTTGCTCTGTCGCCCAGGCTGGAGTGTAGTGGCCGGATCTAAGCTCACTGCAAGCTCCGCCTCCTGGGTTCACGCCATTCTCCTGCCTCAGCCTCCCGAGTAGCTGGGACTACAGGCGCCCGCCACCTCGCCCGGCTTGTTTTTTGTATTTTTTAGTAGAGACGGGGTTTCACCGTGTTAGCCAGGATGGTCTCGATCTCCTGACCTCATGATCTGGCCGTCTCGGCCTCCCAAAGTTCTGGGATTGCAGGCTTGAGCCACTGCGCCCGGCTGATTCTGAGTTTTTAAATTACAGCTACAAAGATGATGTTGAATGTTCTTATGCGAAAGACTGGTTGTGTTCATCAATCTTTCCAACTACTCAGAGACATAGACATTTTAATAGGGTGAGATTTAAATGCAAAATACAATATTTACTTGATGACAGAATAAACATTTGGTTAATGCCCAACAATCTGTATTTTTTCCTCCCTAAATTGTAAAGTGAAATATTTTGAAGATGAGAACTATACTTATAGCATAAAATATCTTTGACCATATATATGATCCTTAGGTTTGTATTCTAAGTGGAGTTCTATTTTTTTTTTTTTTTTTTTTTTTGTGACAGGGTCTCATTATGTTGCCCAGGGTGAAGTGCGGTGGTGTCATCACAATTCACTGCAGTCTCGACTTCCCTGGGCTTAGGTGATCCTCCCACCTTAGCCTTCTGGGTAGCTGGGACTACAGACACACAGCCCCACACTTGACTAATTTTTTTTGTATTTTTTGTAAAGACGGGGTTTCGCCATGTTGCCCATACTGATCTTGAACTCCTGGGCTCAAGTGATCCGCCCATCTCTGCCTCCCAAAGTGCTGGGATTACAGGTGTGAGCCACCATGCCCGGCCCTAAATGGAATTCTGAGGAAGGCTTTAGATTGTATAAATTCAGAACACAGTTTTATGAATCTAAGATGAAATAATTGTGGAATGATTTGGAGAGACTCTAGAGAAGAGCAATAAACATATTGTGATTCTTAAAACAGATCTTGTGAGAAGAGTTGGAGAAGTTCTGGACTTTTAACTTAAGAGAAGAAGGAACCCAAATAGTGTTACTGTTGTAGAATATGTTACAGTCATTATCAAGAGAACCCTGACCAGTTCTCATTTTCCAAGATGGAATTTATAGAAATTTACTTCTCTGTAGCAAGGGAAATTTAGATTAGCTTGTTAAAACTTTTTTTTTTTTTTTTTTGAGATGGAGTCTCACTCTGTCACCCAGGCTGGAGTGCAGTGGCGGGATCTTGGCTCACTGCAGCCTCCGCCTCCTGGATTCAAGCGATTCTCCTGCCTCAGCCTCCCAAGTAGCTGGGATTACAGGTGCGTGCCACCACTCCTAGCTAATTTTTGTATTTTTTAGTAGAGATGGGGTTTCGCCATGTTGGCCAGGCTGGTCTCAAAACTCCTGACCTTGTGATCTGCCCGCTTTGGCCTCCCAAAGTGTTGGGATTACAGGTGTGAGTCACCGTGCCCGGCCAACTTTTTTTTCTTTTTACCATAATGAATTGTATACCCTAGAACTGATCGAATGTATTGTGAATTTTTCTTCCCTTAGAGATTTTAAGAAATATTGTTGGTCTCCAAAATAATTAATACTAGGACTTGGCTGGGCATGGTGGCTCATGCCTGTAATCCCAGCACTTTGGGAGGCCAAGGCAGGCAGATAACCTGAGGTCAGGAGTTCGAGACCAGCCTGGTTAACATAGTGAAACCCCGTCTCTACTAGAAATAGAAAAATTAGCCGGGCGTGGTGGCACACACCTGTAATCCCAGCTACTCGGGAGTCTGAGGCAGGAGAATTGCTTGAACCCAGGAGGCAGAGGTTGCTGTCAGCTGAGACGTGCCATTGCACTTCAGCCTGGTTGACAAGAGTGAAACTCCACCTCAAAAAAGAAAAAAAGTTTAGGAAACCCTGAAGAGTATGAACTTGATATTAATATTAACTTGATATCAATATGAGCAGTTACTATGTGTTGGAAACTGTTCTCAGTGCTTTATATGTATTAATTCTAATCTTACAACAATCCTTTGGGGTAGGTATTATTTTACCCTCATTTTACAGATGAGGAAACTGAGGCATAAGGAGGTTACTTTACTTGTTCGGGACCACATAGCTGAAGGGAAGAACTTGGATTCCAATCCAAGCAGTCTTGCTCCAGAGCCTCTATTCTTAATCACAAAGCCATGTCTTTTCCTATGTATATGGACATTGACTCTTCTATTTTGCTGAAATTAAACAGAAACTTTGATTTGGGTCATTTATAACTAACTTAGAAAAAAGTAACACCAGCTGTTTTCGTTTGGAAATAGCTTAAGTTATTTATTCATCTACAAACCTAAAAAAAATTATTTTACATTACATGATAATAAAATATAAAGTCAGTCCGTAGTAAATTATTTTATTTCTTTTTAGATTTCTTCCATAGTTGACTCCTTTGTCTACCGAAGCATCCACATACATTTTTCTTCCTATATCTAATACTTATTTTCCCCTTCCTTAAGGGAGACAACCCAGAGATTCTACCATTTACTATATTGGAAAATATAAGATCTCTGGATACAGTCCGTTTCATCAGAGCCGAGGATGACTTCTTGTGGTTTGGAAACCTATAAACCAAAGATGAATTATATGCACTCTACATATCTAGAATACAGTGGTGGAGAAGGAATAGGAAAACAACAATAAAAGGTGTTATTCAGAAAAGAGGATAATGGGAAACTCAGTAGTCCCTAGTCCATATTGATCATAAAATCCTGCTGGATAGGAGTGGCAGAGACTCCCTGGCAGAGTAATAAGTCCTTTTAATCTGCTCTTTGGGAAGATTTTCATTGTCCTTTATGGTCCTTCAAGGAATCTTACCTTGTCCAGTATCCTCAATGGCCACATCTTAGATTGGTATTGATAAAGATGCCCTTTCTGGGAAATGCACAGTTTTTACAGCTCTCTTCATTGATAAGCCTTGGGGAGTATTTTAGAAACTTAAGAGACTTTTGCAGTTTAGGCTCTTTGACCTCTCACTCTCCCATATAGTTACCTTAAAAATTTTAATTTCTAGACTTTTTGCTTCTTCGAGTAATTAGAGCCAAAGGACCTGCCCAGACACTTTTTTTTTTTTTTTTAGTGTGAAGACTGCCATTTGTACCTTGCTTACCTCAGGGATGTCTTGTTTTGGTGCCGTGGAACATCTTTAACCGTCTGGTGAAACATATGCATCATTCTCAGAATGATGTTTCAAAATTCATAAAATACAGGGGTGGGGTAGGGGGAGGGAGGGCATCAGGAGGAATAGCTAATGATGCCAGGCTTAACATAGATGATGGTTTGATCTGTGCAGCAAACCACCATGGTCCACATTTACCTATGCAACAAAGCTGCACATCTTGCAAATGTACCCCTGAACTTACAATAAAAATTGAAGGAAAAAAATCACACAAAAGGTGAAAAATAAAACCAGTTAATTATATCAAAATACAGTTATCAAAATACTAACTTTGTGACATAGTAATATATACTTTTAAAATAACACATTGAACAAAAGATCTAGTGACAAATCTAAGAAAGTCAGTTTTGAAGTAGTTGATGAGTTTAAATAAAAATTTTAGATTTCTGCAACATTTCTCATTGGTTATAGTTGTGATTTTTATTGGTGGCAGAGTTATAGATACTACTAATGTTACTGTGATTTGTTGTCTGCTTTCATAGTTAAAGGAAATGCTAAATTTCAGTCACAAGTTAGTGGAAATGAAGATATTTTCCTTTTCCAAGTTATTTGACCTCTTTTAGCTCCTAAGGGAAAGGTGGCTTTGGTGAGGCCATTTTAAACAATAGTCTGGGTGGAAGGACAACACCTTAACATTACCTTTGTGTGGTAAGGTATCAGTCTTCTCTACTGCTAATGCTGTAGTTTTGTAACTATACTCAGCTACCTCAGTTTGGACTTCAGAAGCACTTGGTTTCTCCAGCCTTGCAAAACTTCAGATTATAGGGCTCTTAGCTGAAATTGCAGGACAAGGGCAGGGAGTACCTATCTTAGCAAATCTGTATTTTCTCTGTCTCTTCTTGTAACTTTAATCAAAGTTTATTTCTCTTTTAGGACTTCACTTTAAATGGCAAGAAAGAGCCAACACATGCCAACATTCTAAATTTTTCCTGCATTTCTCTTTTTGCACTAGCCTCAGTTGGCATATGGCTTGCTTTTCAAATTCCACAGATAACAGTTCGACCAAATTCTTTGTCATCAGCTTTCCAACTGTCAGTATCGGAATTTATTAACTCATTAATTCATCTTTAAGAGAGTGTCCTATTTTAGCTTATGTTACTTGTATCACTACACTGCCATGTCCTAAATTCTCTGTGTTAGGAACTACATTCATTTGCTGATGGAGACTCTTTTATAGTAGTTGAACACATTAAAAGTCTGTAGGGTAGGCAGTCTGGCTGGGATGGCAGCTTCACAATCTACTTCACAAAAAAAAATCAGGGACCCAGACTTTTTCTCTCTGTTTCCATATGCTCAGTATCTGGCTTCCATGTTCAGGATCATCTTATGATCCAAGATGAATGCTAGAGCAATAGTTAATTCTGTCCACACTCCAGAGGGCAGGCAGGGCAAAAGGTACAATACTGTCCTGAATAAAATTGGGATTTATTCCTAAGGTAAAAGTTAAGAACAGTTAATAAGTGGCAGTAGGAGTCTCTGCCATAGCCCCTGCTTCTGATTGCTTTGAGTGCTGAAACACTGTAATAGGAGTGATAGCACATATTGGCCCTAAGAGATGCGTGAGATCAGAATAATTCAAGAATCAGTCCTGTGGTAATTACAAGAATTTCTCCTGAGTTCTAAGTTGCTCAGTTTTTTATGTGCCGCAGGTCTTAAGATGAAATGCCAGGTGCCAGGAATGACGTGGGGAAGATTCAGTAATATTTGGGTCACAACATTGTTACCCTCAGTGTTCTTCGTCCTTTTATTTTCTTTTGTGTCTTACTCTTACCTCCATTTAGGGAGCCAACAATATCTCTACCCATTTGCTCCCCTTTTTGATACTGTTGAAACTTGAAAAACTTTCTGAGGAAGCCTTTGCTACACTTTGGGAATTAGGAAAGTTGCAGAGGGATCATGTGAGTGTCCCTGTTTTCATAAAGTGTGATTCAAACCCCCCATGTTAATGACTCAGTTTTGAGTTGTTATAGCCTGATCCAGATGCTCCTTATCCTTTAATTTTATGAAGAAAAAATTCTGTATGGAACTTCTTTTAAGTAATGGTTACCATCATAGATTTAAGAACTGCAGACAAATTCTTCTCCATGCCTTCCTTTCTCCCACAAGTAACAGTATGTGCTTTTCATCTTACTTCCATGTTCTCATTTTTCTCTGTTCTAGTAGAATGGTTTCTTTTCCTGTGTAATACTGCCTGTCAATCTGCGCTCTGAGTCATACTTTTTTCTGTCTTATCAAGGACTTCAAACCTATGAGTACCCTTACCTTTTGCTGCTTAGTACTGTCACCTCTTTCTTTTAACTTTTGAACTGGTTACGGTCTCATTTGTTTGGGGAGGAGCACACCCATACCTTCATTGGACAGTTTACTATTTCAGTCATGAAAGTTTCTTCTTTCAAAGAGATTAGCGTCTTGTGGGAGAGAGGTAGATAAAGATAATCACAGTTACATATAAATTCTATGATAGGGGTATTTATACTCTGCTTTAGGAATAATAGCTCCTTTAGTTTAGGAGATGGAGGATGGAAAGAGGGGATTGACCAGGCTTCCTGTAGGGGGAGATGTTTGGTCTTGAAGTAGAAACCAGCCAGGCAGACAGAGAAGGAAGGGACATTCCAGAAAAGAAGGCCCTTATTCCTTATCCAGTTACTATGTTATTTTTCAAATAACTTGTACTTGGCACAGTATTAGTTAGCATCAGAAGTACTAATGTATGGTCACTGTCCTTAGTGGTCGGGGGAGAGGAGGTGAGGGTAGAAAGCTTAAGCATATGATTCAACTATGCATGTGAAACCACATGTCAGTTGCCAAACTGAGGTTATAATTGCTCTAAGAATTTAGAGAAGGATTAATGAAAGATTAGTAAAAGCTAAAGTAGTTGAAAATGAGGAATTTAGATTTAGCATAGTAGGAGTAAGGGAGCCATTGAAAGCGTTTAGGTATAATGACATGAAGGCAGTGTTGATAGGTTTCTCTTGGAGTGTATGCATGGACTGGATATGATTAGTAGGGAGGAGTGGTTGAGACATCAGAGTCCAGGAAGCCAGCTAGGAAGCTTTTGGAATGAGGTGAGGTAATGAGGGCCTGACATTTCTTAACCAGATTTCCATAACCAGATTCCTCAGAGCCTCCCGTGCTGTTTTTAAATTTACCACCATCTGTTCTCGTATACAAGTGGACTTTTGTCATCACCATTCCACTAATAAGTTTGTTTGTTTGTTTCTTTTTTTTTTTTTTTTTTTTTTTGAGGCAGGGTCTCGCTTTGTCACCCAGGCTGGATTGCTGTGGTGTACCCTCAGCTCACTGTAACCTTCATCTCCCAGGTTCAAGTGATTCTCCTGCCTCAGCCTCCCGAGTAGCTGGGATTACAGGCGTCTGCCACCACACCCAGCTAATTTTTGTATTTTTAGTAGAGACAGGGTTTTACCATATTGGTCAGACTGGTCTTGAACTCCTGACCTCAAGTGATCTGCCTGCCTTGGCCTCCCAAAGTGTTGGGATTACAGGCGTGAGCTACCGCACCCGGCCTAATAAGTTTGTGTCTAAAGTTACTGGTGATCTGGCCAAATCTAATGATCATCTTTTGTGTTCTCCATGCTTAATGGAGAACCACAATAGCCACCAGCCTAAGTACCAACAATGAAGGCACTTTTTGCTTCACTACCAAGAATGCAGTATATAAAATTTAAGAAATTGCAAACAGAACAGAAGCCCCACTTTTTTAGAGTTTAAATTTGAGATGTTTTTATAGTGTACTTAAAATTTGCTCTTGCAGAACTGATGAATATAAGCACAGTGGAATAATTTTTACACATGATGGCTTTGAAGACTAGGGTCCTTTTTCTTTCCAGTCTATTTAAATCTTCACTTAGCTGAAGTTCTTCAGCTAAGTCAATCTTAACTTAGCTGAAGACTTCGCTAAGTTCTTCTTTCTTTACCCTCAAGGCTTTCGTCCATGTTGTTTTCTCCTTTTCCTGAACCTTCACAGCACCCAGAGCTCAGCTGTGTACTTTTTTTCAGTTCTTTGTTGTGTCTGAACTTCTTTATTGAACTATAAGTTCCTGGAGGACAGGAATTTTACCATACTTCCTATGTGTGTATTTTTATGTTTTACTCTAACATAGCTCTTTATGCATGTATAATTGATGCATTCTTGTTAAATATATAACAGACAGTAAATACCTGTATTACTGAGATTCTCCTAAAGTCTTATTACTGGCACTGGGGGAAGGGAGCAGAAGGCAAAGATGGTTCTCAGTAGGGAGCACCTGCAGTAATAATTATATTCCCATTTGTAATATGCTTTTGTATGAAAATGCATGTAACTGGCTGCTTTGGGAATTTGAACAAAATAAACCTCTACTCCATGGAGACTTGATTGAGGTAAATTGGATGACAGCATGGTATAAAATAGCCAATCTTTATTGAATGAAATGTGAATAATAATATAAGTAACTACTCTTATTACCAATATGAGTAGTTAACATTTGTTAAGTACTTACTACTTGCCTGGCACTGTTCTGAATACTTTACATCAGTGAGGTGGGTACTATTTAAATTATCATCTTCATTTTACAGATGAGATATGTTTAGCAAAACTACCAGATTGGGTATCAGGAGATCTGGGCTCTGGTTTTCGTACTACTGCTAACTACCTGTGTGAAATTGGATGAACCTTAACTTCAGTTTTTCATTAATGAAGGGATTAGTCTCTGATCTCTAGAATACTTTCTCTACTGTTTTGACATTGTGTGATCTCTAAATGATCTTATCTTCTTATTCTACAAGTCCCTATGACTTCTTGCTGGGAACAGACGTTTCTGGTTGAGATTGTAGAGTAGGATAGTAAGTTTTTTTTTTTTTAAGGTCTCTGAAGATGCTATATAGATGAATTTAAAGTTCAGGTTCAGAGGAATGTGTACAATAGAGATGGAGGGAATTTGAGAAAATGAGTAAGGTAAGATTGTGGATCAACGTATCTGAAAATCAAGAGGACTCAATTTACTGGCAGTGCAGATAGAATCCTAATGGTTGTCTTCTGATTTATAATTGCTCTTGCTTAATGTGGTTTACTTTATAGTGTATTAGTGCCCTCCCAAGATATTCCTAGACTAATATTATTAACTAACATTTACTGAGTATTTCTTTTGTGCATGTTTTAACACATTTAATTTTCAAAGTAATATTTTAACCATAGGTACTATTGTTGCATTTTACAGATGAGAAAACTTGGAGGCAGAGGTAATTAACATCTTCACAGTTCTACAGCTTATAACTGTTAGAATCGGTTCTTAGACTCTGGGTCTTCCTCACTCCAAACTCCCTGTTCTTTATTGATTCTCTGTTGCCTCCATGTTGTTCAGAGCCTATGCATAATAATCAAGGTTGCTTTTTGTCAGGAGCCATTTGGAATGAAGGGGCTATATGGGATTTTCATAGCTACTAATGTTTTCTTTTGACTTGAAGTCAAATGAAACCTTTAAGTTTTTTTTGTTGTTGTTGTTCTCCTTTTTTCCTTTATTTTGATATCACTTAGAAATCTTTTCATTCTTCTCTACTTTATTGTCAGTCATTATTCCTGCTTCTTTGATCCCAGAATAGAAGGGCTTATATCCTCTGCCGAAAGTTAACAATTCCAATGTGAAGTGTCAAGCCTTGTTTCTATATTCTTATCTTCAATTCTTAGAGCAGCTTTCTCCCTTTTCTAGAATATGTGTTAACCTGGCATATTTAGTTTTCTTTCTTTGTGTGGTAATGGTCTGAATTTTTCAGCTTTGGAGAGAAATACACTACAGAATTCAGATCACTGGACGTTTGCCCAAGCCTGTCTTTGAGTTTTTAATGCTTCTTTTCTTGCTGACCATTTATGTGAAATAATGCCTTATATTCTGTACTCCCACATCTTCAGTTAATTTTTTTAAACCTGTTCCTTGACTTGTTTTTTAAAAAAAGTAACTCCCTGGTACTGCGTATTTTTCTCTCACTCATCGGTGTCCTTGACTTTGCATTCCTTTTTTCCGTCAACTCCCCCAGCTAGCTTCTCTTTGCTCTTCTTGTATACCCTGCTTTACTCTTCCTACCTCCTACCTGCATAAACTCTACCTTGCTTCCTTTGTGCAGATTCCTGTGCAAGTTTCTCAGTTACTTCTCTGACCTCTTGTCTCCACCTTACTTTCTGGTATTTTGTTTTTATGACTCTCCTAAAATTTGTGTAAAAGAAATGCCAGAGGTACATTTTAAGCTTTTAACGGCTGGTGGTGGTGAGTAAAAGAGTTGGGCTGCAGCTGGGTTTTTCATACCAAGATCCTGTTGCCCTCTTAAAGAAACAGGCAGCAATATTTAGAAAGATTGGCATCGGAACCACTTTGTATGTGTGTGTTGTTCTGTATTTTAAACAATTTTAAAACCAAGTTGTGTTTTGATGAGGAAAAAATTAAGAAAAAAGATTGGAAATGTTGATCCCTTAAATATTTGGTTTGCTCATTAACATACTCAATCTTTTTCCTCCAGATGTAACTCAGGCTTTCCCTCACTTTGGAACTCCTAGATTTGTGAATATTGGATATTTTGAGAAGCAGGGGTTCTTTCCTTGATATTGACTAAGGAGTCTATTTACCTTCAGGATGACATCTGAACTGGAGAGCAGCCTAACATCTATGGACTGGTTACCACAGCTCACCATGAGAGCAGCCATCCAAAAATCTGATGCTACACAAAATGCGCATGGAACAGGAATTTCTAAGAAGAATGCACTCCTTGACCCAAATACAACTCTGGACCAGGAAGAAGTCCAACAGCACAAAGATGGGAAACCTCCATACAGTTATGCCAGCCTCATTACATTTGCAATTAATAGCTCACCCAAAAAGAAAATGACTTTAAGTGAAATTTATCAGTGGATTTGTGATAACTTCCCATATTATAGAGAGGCTGGCAGTGGTTGGAAGGTAAGGATTTTATTTAAATTATTTCTTTTACGAAGTAAGCAATGATAATACTGATTTCTACTGAAAATAAGGCTTTGTGAAGGCTCATGTAATTGATTATGAAATTTTGATCTCTAGTGATTTTTAAGATGTCAAAAAAAAGTTTTTAGCTTAGGTGAATAACTTTATTTTTGGTAGATTATTAGTGTGTTCAGGCTTGATTATGTTATAGTACTGATGTAGCATAAAGTAAAGCAGAGTTAATGTATTCACTGGAAACCATACCTGCAGTTCAGGTGAGTTGACAGTGAGCCTAAAGTGAAAAACAACATAGTGTTGCAGCTAGTACTAACTACATTTATCAGTAAAGAATTTTTTTTTTTTTTTTTTTGAGACAGAGTCTCACTCTGACGCCCCAGGCTGGAGTGCAGTGGCTTGATCTTGGCTCACTGCAAGCTCCGTCTCCTGGGTTCACACCATTCTCCTGCCTCAGCCTCCCGAGTAGCCGGGACTACAGACACCCGCCACCATGCCCGGCAAATTTTTTGTATTTTTAGTAGAGACGGGGTTTCACTGTGTTAGCCAGGATGGTCTAGATCTCCTGATCTCATGATCTGCCCGCCTTGGCCTCCCAAAGTGTTGAGATTACAGGCGTGAGCCACCGCGCCCAGCCGATTTTTTTTTTTTTTTTTAAATTAGAGACAAGGTCTTGCTCTGTTACCCAAGCTCGAGTGCCTGAGCACGCCACTATGGCCAGCTAATTTTTAAATTTTCTGTAGAGATGGGGCCTTGCTCTGTTGCCCATGCTGGTCTTGAACTCCTGGCTTTAAGTGATCCTCCTGCTTTGGCCTGCCAAACTTTTGGGATTACAGGTGTGAGACACTGTGCCTGGCCAAGACTTTTTAAAAAATATTTATCTTGAAAGAATTTTAGATTTTTGCAAGAGTTGCAAAAGCAATACAGAAGGTTCCCATGTGTACTTCGTCAACTTCTTCTAATGTTAACATCTTACATAACCATAGTACAATTTTCAAAACTAAGAAATTGACTGAGCATGGTGGCTTATGCCTGTAATCCCAGCGTGTTGAGAGGTGAAGGCAAGAGGATTGCTTTAGAACAAGAGGTTGAGACCAGCCTGGGCAATATATGTTGCTCATGATTAGATGTTTTCTTAGAATGAGGTATTACATTTTTGGGAAGAATAATACAGATACAGCCTTTTGTGCATAACATATCAGAGGATAGATAATATAAGTATTTCTTAATGGGAATGTTAACTATGATTCTTTGGTTAAGGGGATGTCTGCCAGGTTTCTTCATTATGAAGTTACTATTTATCACTTTGTAAATAATAATATGTTTTGGGGGGATACTTTGAGCATTCGCAAATACAGTAAGTCCTTAACTTTGATAGGTTCTTGGAAACTGTGACTTTAAGCAAAACAACATAAAGTGAGACCAATTTTTTTTCTCATCAACATTATAATGAAATGATGTTATTTGAAGACGTGCTATACTTTTGACTTAACGTTGCAGTTTCCAAGAACCCCATTAGTAGTGCTAAATGAAGACTTACTATACTTTATTTCTTCTTAAACTTTTGTCCGTTAATTTTAGCATTGATTGGTAGGTCATAACTGTAGCAATTATTCCTCTCTCTCCTCCCCTCTCCTCCCTTCCCCTCCCATTCCCTCCCCTACCTTCCCCTCCCCCACCTTCCCTCCCCCACCTTCCCTCCCCCACCTTCCCTCCCCCACCTTCCCCTCCCCCACCTTCCCCTCCCCCACCTTCCCCTCCCCTCTCCCCTCCCCCCCCCTTTTTTTTAAGAGTCTTGCTCTGTTGCCCAGGCTGGAGTGCAGAGGCACCGTGTCAGCCTGCTGTAACCTCCGTCTCCTGGTTTCAAGTAATTCTCCTGCCTCAGCCTCTCGAATAGCTGGGATTACAGGTGTCTACCACCGTGCCTGACTAATTTTTATATTTTTAGTAGAGACAGAGTTTCACCGCATTGGCCAGGCTGATTTCAAACTTCTGATATCGGCCTCCCAAAGTGCTGGGATTATAGGCATGAGCCACTGTGGCTGGCCAATTATTACTGTTTTCTAACGGTGATTGTCTCTTTTCCTTAATTCCTTCGACATTTATTAGTTGATACTCTTCTGAAAAGATGAGTTGTTCCTTTAGTCCCTTTTATTCAGTTATTCAATCATTTATTTATAATAGTATGCACTCATAGATATTTATTCTTTGTGCTATTGTTGTCATTCAAATTGTTGCAACTTTGGCCGTTAGGATCTCTTATAGGTTGGCCCCATACTTCTGTTTGCTTAGCACTTTCTTTTTGGCACCTTGAGTTGTTCCAGGGATATATTGAGTCTTCTTGCCCAACTTTGGAATCAACCACTACTTTAAGGAGACTTTTGAGGTACTAGCTAATTTATGTTATACAACAAATAATTCAACTTTCTTTTTTTACATTTTTAAGTTTTTTTTTTTTTTTTTTTTAGACAAAGTCTTGCTCTCTCTGTCAGCCTGGCTGGAGTTCAGTGGTATGATCCTAGCTCACTGCAGCCTTAAACTCCTGGGCTCAAGTGGTCCTCCTGACTTATCCTCCTGAGTAGCTAGGACTACAGGTGCGTGCTGCTATGCCCACCTGGCTAATTTTTAGGGTCTTGCTATGTTGCCTGGACTGGTCTTGGCCTCAGGTGATCCACCTGCCTCTGCTTCCCAAAGTGCCGGGATTATAGATGAGGGCCACCGCTTTCTTTCGTCTCTGCACATGTTATATTCATATTCTTACATAGGAATTAACAAGTCGTGTGCTATGTGGGGTATGTGTATACATGTAGAGGAAGGGAGTTATGGAGCTTTAGGTCGATCATCAGATGATAGTTACTCTTTGGTTTCTCTTAGGCCTTCCTACTTCAACACTTTTGCCTTTTTCATTTGACTGGATTTATTAGAGACATTTGCTGATTTACTGTGCACCAAGGATGTGCTGTGCATGATTCCCTTGTAAGGGAAGGGATTGTGCCTCACTGAAGTTTTTGTATCTCTTTCTCTTACATACCTTAGCACACAGTACTTCCATTTAGTAAGCTTCAGTAAGTGCAGTTTGAATGAAAGCATGAATCTTGGTCCCAGTCCACCTTTTTAGCTTTATTTTTTGTACCTTCCTTTCATATACTTCTCGCCATTTCAGCTTACTAGCTGTCCCTGTAAGTAAGCACATATATTTCCTTCTTGCTTTTGTTTTTCTCTTATTTCTCCTTGGACCTTGTCTCTTTCACGCCCCCCTCCCTCTTTTAGTTGATATTGCCCTATTACTTCAGCTCATGTATTATTTCTCATCTCCCTGTAGAATCAATCTCTTGTGTTACCATATATGCTTTATTAATAACAGTATTATAAACTTAGTTTTTTTGTTCAGAAATCTTGTTTCATTAGTTTTTGTTTCTGTACTTAGATACTCAAAATGATAGCTGCTTTTACTATTTTCTGTCTGCCAGGCACTATACTAAGTGCCATCATTGTCTCTTTAGGCCACACAATAGCCTTATGAAATAGGTATTATTATTGTCCAAATTTTAGTAAAAAACTAAGGATTAGAAAAGTAACTTTCTAGAGTTTATGGGGGAGTATGATAATCTAAATTGAGTGTTACAGAGAATAAGTGCCACTAGAGTACAAGGAAGTGGGGAATCATTAGATAGCCATTGAGGGAAGTGGGACTTGAGCTGTGTTTTGAAGAAGAGTTAAGATTTGTGGAGGTGTTTTTCAAAGTTCAAGTGTTAAGAAGCACTCGGTTATAGTGGTTTGCAGTAGAGAGTGTGATAGGGTCAGAATATGGAGATCCTATGAATATATGAATGCCAAACTGGAGAGCTTGGTCCAAATTTAAGGGATAGCATATAAAGTTCGAATTTTGTTTTTCCTCATTAACTTGTCTGACTTCAGTTTTGATGATGTCTCCCTGAGAATGCCAAATCCATTCTACTGATATTCCTTGCCGATAGCCAGCCCAAATCATGGGTCTGAAACTGTTTTGGATGTAGTGATGCAGTTTCAATTGGAAAAAATAGAAATAGAGAAAGGTAATATCGTTGTTAGAACTAAATAGGTAGAGAACTAATGGGTAGAGAAGGATGGTGTTGCTCTTAGAACTAGAAGATCCTGAGAGAGATGATCTGGTCCTATCTACTGCTTTAGGCAGACTTTTAATGTTTCCAGAGATGGTTATTAAAGTTTCCTTTACTCAGTTTTTAAGTATTTGGTGCCTAGCATATGGCATGATCACTTTTAATTTTATTTTTATAAACATAGAAATATTTTGAACACTTCAAGTGGAGACAGATGGAACCTCATTTATCTTCTCCTTTGCACAGACCTTTTTCTATTTTACTTCCCATTCCCTCTCCTTAGATTTGTTTAGAACACTTCAGCAATCTGCTGCTTACTCTTCTTCAGGTACGGAGGAGATGAATCATAGGAAAATGGGAAGTCACATAGAACTTGTGAAGTTAGCTTGTATTGGTTGAAGAGAGGTTTGGAGAAAGATCTTAAAGTGGCTGTCACCACCTTTCCAGAAATGCAGAGTCAACTTATGCGACCCAGAGGACAATATGTTGCCACTGTTGCTTAAAAAGACTCAAATACAGTTTTAGTAAACTCCCTTTCATTTTGTGTCAGGGCCTTGAAGGGAGATTACATATTAAAAATACCTCTTTGGAGTTTCCATAATTGAATGATTTTGTATTCAGAACTAGAGGAAAAGGAATTAAATTTTCAGGCTATGTGCAGTGGGCTCATGCCTATAATCCCAGCACTTTGGGAGGCCAAGGCAGGAGAATCCCTTGAAACCAGCCTAGGCAACATAGTGAGACCCTGTCTCCACAAAATAAAAAATAAAAAAGAAATTAGCCAGGCGTGGTAGTGTATCCCTGTGGTCCCAGCTACTTGAGAGGCTGAGGTGGAAGGATTGCTAGAGCCCAGGAGGTTGAGGTTGCAGTGAGTTATGATCATGCCACTACACTCCAGCCTGGTGACAGAGCGAGACCCTGTCTCCAAAAAAATAAAAAATAAAATTTCATGGTATTCACTTTGAGGAAAGGTAACGTATTAAGTTATTGAAGGTTAGGATAATTTAAAAAAAGAAAAATACAAAAGTGGTATGTGGGTGTATTGTGTTACTTTTTGTGTGGGTTAAAAAGGAATAATGTTATTCATTATGTGTTTGCTCATTGTTGGGAAAAGAAATTTAGGAATTTAAACTAGAAATGTAATTAATGTGACTACCTCTAGGGGATAGATGGGAACCAAGGTGGAAAGGATGTAGAAGGAAATAAGATTTTGCGTATACTTTTTTATATAGTTTTAACTTTTGAACCCATGTACATGTTTTACATATTTAAAAAAAAAACAAAAGGGATTAAAAAAGGAAACCCTCAAACAGAATACAAGCAGAAACAAGCCTAACATTGTTTTGAATTAATAATGTAATCACACAGAAAAAAACAAATTGAAGAAACTTTTGGTATATACCTTATATACCTTCATGGCATACATTCCAAGGCCAAAAATAGTTACAAAGAAATCATCAACTTAGTAGATTTGTGTTCGGTGGTGGAACTTCAGTAGAGGCAGTCTCTATCTCCAAAAACCCCTAGGAAAGAAGTTGGGAGGGAAGAAGTTAGAAAGTTGAGAGCAATTCTGAAACCATTTTAGGTAGGGTAGAACAAATGAGTACTTATATTGATTTTCGGGGGGACCAGTGGGGACAGAAACCAGGACTCACAGAAGAAAGAATGGATAAGAATGTAGCAGTTGGTTGGATTGGAGGTGGCAGTTTAAACTCAACTTTAAAATAAAAATTACATAGAATGCTTTTAAAATTAGAATTGCCAGGTCACTACTCTAGAGATTTTAAATTAGGTGCCTTGGATAGATCCTAGGAATCTGCATTAAAATAACATTTCAAGTGAGTCTAGTGCAGATAAACTGTAGTTTTGAGAAACTGCTTTTGGGGATGGGGTTTTTAAGGCCAATCAGCATGGCTTCATCATTTTGATTGAATAGGTGATTGGAAAAAAAAATCACCTAATTATTTCTGCTTCTCCACTTCACCAACTTCTTTTCTTGGGGTTATGGGAGATGGGGACTACCCAAGCTGTAAGGTCTGAAGTAACCTCTTTTCTTTGTGGGTTTTATGTGTATGTACAAGTCTTGGCTTTCGTATCTCTGTGTTTTTACATTCTAAATAGGTTTTTGGTATTTTTTTCCCAACAGATATGTGATTACCCTTTGAAAAACATTGTGCCCTAGCTTTTGGGTTGAAAGACAAGGTTCCTGCCCTCATGGAGCCTGTTTATATTTTGGTAGAGAATACCGCATGGAGGGGGAAGACCATTAAATAAACAATTGCAGATGTGATGAGAAATTCAGGATGACGAAGTTTATTACAGTGGAACCTAACTAATCTGTGAACACCAGAAAGGGCTTCCTTAAAGAACTGAAGTTTAATACAAGAATGAATTGAAAATTGAGTAGATTGATTTAGGTGAAGAAGATGGAGTAAGGCTGGGGGCAGTAATCTTTGCAGATGTAGCAACTTGTGGAAAGCCTAGAACCTGAGAGAGAACATTGGAGGGGATGAATGTAGAAAGCAAGATAGGGTCAGATCATGAAGAGTCTTTCGAGGCTTAAGAATATTGGATTTTGTCCTAAGTGCGCTGAAAGTTTTTAAGTGAAGGGGTAACACCAAATTTGCATTGTGAAGACATAACTTTCTGCAGGGTGGAGAATGATGGAAGCAGGGCTGAAAGGAAAGGGGACACCAGTTAGGAAGCTGTTGTACTAGTTTTGCTGAGACTGGTTCCCTAGACTGGGTAGTCACAGAAAAGAAAAGGGTAAGATAGGCAGATCTAAGGCAGGCGTAGTGAAGTTTAGTGATAGATTTGTTTTAGGTGGTAAGAAAGAGACAGGAGTTAAGGATGCTTTACAGGTTTCTGATGGAGCAGCAGTTATGTGAATAATAATGTCTTTGAACTGAGAAGGGAAAACTGGAAGAAGATCACATTGGGCATAAAGATTGAGTTTAGTTTTAAATATGTTGAGTTTGAGGAGTTTCTGGAGATGTGCCATTGATAGTTGGAAACATACATTAGGAACTCGAGAAAAGTCTGTCCTGGATCTAGACAGATTTAAGTGATTTGTCACAGGTGGTCATTGGGTGTAGATGAGATTAGCTAGGCAGCAGATGTAGAAATGAAAACGACATAGGGCAGAACCCTGAAGATTTCCAACATTTAAGCTTTTTGTAGAGGAGGAAGACTGTGTAGAGGTGTGTACTTCCTTTGAAGTGATGAGTTCACACTGAGCCATTTACTAATGATACTTCTTTGTTCTGACCATCCTGATTTGTATTTTCCCCTCATCTTGAACTTTTAAGCTGGGTAGGTGAACTACAGTTTGTCTGATGCCTCTTTCTTTTTTCCCATCTTATTTTAGATTTGAATTGTGTATTTTTTATGATTCCATTTTATCTCCACAGTTCTGTTATTAGTTATCCCCTTTCTAAATTTTTTTTAGTGATTACTCTAGGGTTTACTATATACATCTTAGTTCATTCAGGCTGCTATAACAACAAAAAGAAAACCAAAAACATAGGGTCGGGGCTTACAAACCACAAACATTTATTTATCATAATTCTGGAGGCTGGGAATTCCAAAATCAAGATGCCGACAGGTTCTGGTGATGACCTGTTTCCTGGCTCATAGATGATCCTGTTCTCATTATAACCTTACATGGTAGAACAGAGAAATAAACTCTCTGAGGCCTCTTTTATAAACACTAATCTCATTCGTGAGGACACCCTTCATAACCTAATCACCTTAAAGGCTCCACCTCCAAATATCATCACGTTGGGAATTGGGTTTCAACATAAGAATTTTGAGGGGATGCAAGTATTCAGTCGATTGTAATATCTTTAAGTTACTGCACTGTGCCTTCAAATAGTAGGTTATCAAGTTTTGGGGGAGACTAGGAGATAATTTAAGAAAAATGGAAATATTATAAACTATATTTAAAATTTTTCATTCAAAATGGAAATAGTTTTAGTACTACAGGGAGAAAAATGTGTATTTTTAGAACTTAGATGATCTATTTTATTGAAGACTGTCAATGAAGGAAAGACGGGGGCATGACTAGCAATTTTCTTCTTTTTTTTTTGAGACTAAGACTGTGTCTCCAAGGCTGGAGTGCTGTGGTGCGATCTCGGCTCGCTGCAACCTTCACCTCCTAGGTTCAAGTGATTCTTCTGCCTCAGCCTCCCCCGTAGCCCCCCTGTAGCTAGGATTACAGACGTGTACCACCATGCCCAGTGCTGAGTGCCCTTCCTCCTGGGAAACAGGGTGCGGCCGGAAAGGCGGCCGCCCCCTCGCCCGTCACGCAACGCACGTTCGTGGGGAAGCTGGCGCTAAACCATTCATAGACGACCTGCTTCTGGGTCGGGGTTTCGTACGTAGCAGAGCAGCTCCCTCGCTGCGATCTATCCAGTTTCTTTGACCCATCCTTTTTGCTGCTGTTGTCGTACATTTTACATTTACATAGTTCCAAACTCCATAATAAATTTGCTTTATAAAATTTATTTTTTATTTTTTACAGTCTGAATATCTTCATACAGTCTTTTTAAAAGCATTAAATCTACCTTCATTTTTTTTACCATTTTCTGACACCATTTATTTTCGTGATCTGCATTTTTGTTTGATTTCATACTTCTGCCAAAAGAACTTTCTTGTAACAGTGCAAGTAAGCTGAAATGAATTTTTTCAGCTTTTGTTTGGAAGTCTTTATTTTGCCTTTATTTTTGAGAGATATTTTCACTGCACAGGTTTCTTTTTTTTTTCTTTTTTCTTTCAATATTTTAAGATGTCACTCCATTGCCTTCTGGCTTGCATGGTTTTTGAGAGGTCCACTGTAATTCTTATCTTTATTCCTTTATATGTAATCTACTTTCTCTGACTGCCTTCAAGATGTTCTTTATTTTGGTTTTTAGCCCTTTCACTGTAATGAATTTGGGGATGTGGATTTTTACTTTATTCTGCTTGGTGTTCTCTGAAATTCTTGTATATTCGGGTTGATGTCTTGCATTTATTTTTTGAAAATTCTTGACTGTTACTTCAGATTTTCCCTCTGTCCCATTCCTTTTTTTTTCTCCTTCTGGGACTTGAATACTCTTATCATCACACAATTCTTGGATGATCTGTTTTGTTTTTGTTTTGCCCTGTGTGAATGCACCAGTCTCCATTTGGAAATTTCTGTTACTCTACCCCCAGGTAGAGTTGTGTCTAGTTCTTTTCCTAGTTGTGTCTAGTTTAATGATCCCATCTGAGGAATTTAATCATGTTTAATGTTTTTTATTTCTATTGTTTATATTTGTCTCTTTCTTTAGTTTTCACATTTCTGTTGAAATTCTCCATCTCCTTATGCAAGCAGGTTGTCCGCTTTTTTTCTGCTAGACCCTTTAACATATTAATCATAGTTATTTTAATGTTTTCTTTCCTGATAGTTCTAACACCTGAGTCTTGTCTTGGGTTTTGTTGATTATTTTATCTCTTGGCAGTAAGTTTTCCTTTCTTTTCTATGTCTTACAATTGTTGATTGAAACCAGACATATGTGTAGAAGAATGGTAGACATTGAGGTAAATGGTACTTGTACTCGTAAATGGACAAGCATCTTTTTTCTCAGGCCGTTCTTGTGGGGATTGAGTCAGTCTGTCAGTAATTTGGATTTTTAAAATTGATATCTTTATCTTCAGTATACCACAAACTTTACATTCCTTCAGCAGTGGGCTTCTGTTAACTTGTGCTTGGAGAGGGTGCTGTAGGATTTTTTTGTTTTTTAATCTCTTTAGATTTTAATTGTCTCTGCCCACCTTTTTACACATCGTGGGAGTTTCTTGCCCCTTCTGTGTCAGTAGACTGCGTTTGCTTGTTATTCAGTGCTATGCTTTTGGTAGAGGTGAGGGGTGTTCTTTATTGTGTTGGTCCAGCCTTAGTCTTATGCAGACCCTCAAACTTATGGTGGGCTTTTTCAGTGTTTCTTTCCCTCAGCCAAACTAGTTTTGTGTATCTGTAGTTACTTTTGGGTTGGAGTTTCCCACCTCTTCTCCAGGTGTAGCAGACCTCTACATGGTATCTGTATAGGATCCTGGGCCCAAGATAGTTTCCTGTACCTCTCCCAGAGTTCAAGGGATTTGCTTCTGCTTTTCCCCAACAGCAGATCATCTTTGCCTATGTACTACTGGGTAAGGGTTTCCTGTCCCTCCCTAGAGTCACCAGGGTTTTGTTTCCATTCTTCCCCTAGAAGCAGTGAATCTTTGCCAGAGTCCTGTGGGTGAGAGGTTTTGCTGTGTTTACTGCAGACTTGTTTTTTGGCTTTGTAAAATCTGTGGAAGGTTGGTGGGCTTTGTCTCCTCACTCCCTATCACTGTCAATCACTTTCTTCCTGTTTATGCCACTAGGGGAGACTTTCTTGGGTCTCCTTTCCTACCCCTATTCTTTCTTAAGAACATATGATAAAGGTCTATGGAGAAGACCTTAAGAGTGTGTGAGAACTTCTCTTGTTTGTGGGATCCTTGTTGCTCTAAAGTGACAACCCCATGCTTGGCCTTTAAAATTTTAGGTAATTTCTTTTTAACTGCTTGGATGGTGGCCATCTCTTTTTCCTGTGCTCTGCCAAAGGTGATTTAGTTGTGTGTCCAGTTTCTCGTTGAATAGCCTTGCTCCTCTTAGGAATGTGGTTTGGTTGCCTTGCAATCTGAGCTGTCTGATGTGGCTTAAAAAAAAGTAGGTTTTTTTGTTTTGTTTTGTTTTGTTTTAAAAAAAAATGCTTACCTAGGATTTTCTCTTTGGAAGAGAGCATCATTCTTTGTAGCTGTTTACATCCCAAGTGTAAGTTTTAAATTTCTGCTTTGGTAATAAGATGGTCTTGAATTTATATTCTGTAGTCATCTTTTTAAAATGTTTAAAATTCCAATATTGTGCCTGAAGGAGAGAAGTTTTATTATAGGCATTCTTGTTAGACTACTGAATTTTATATTAAAAAATAAAACAGATACTATGCCAAAATATGACCCCAAAAGGTACCATTCTAAGTAATGGCTAAATGCAGTTGGACCTCTTTTCTCCCAAATACTAGCCATTTGGGAACAAACAAGATAATTTGAGAATGGGTTTTGGAGCATTTAATTGAGAAGAAATGGACTTTGGGGCATATTCTGTACGGATTGTGGTACAGTCCTACTTATTCATGAATAAATTTCTGTTTCACAGACTCTGCAGGTTTCCAAGGGCATTTTCCTGCTACCCACCTTGGGTGTTCTTCCCTGCTACAATGAGGAATTTAGATGTTCTTCCCAGCTCCCTGTAGCCAGTATCTTTCCATGTGTTTTTCTTTTTTACAGACTGTGGTGAGAACCTAATTGGGTTCTGTATGTTTTTTTGTAATAGAGCAGTGGAATTTTTTAAAAAATATTTTTTAAACTAATTAAAAAGTGCTAATACATGTGTCTTGCAGACTATTTGGACTTTGCAGTAAAGAGAAGAAAATAGTCATACTCTTTAATTTCATGTAGAATACCTTCTAACATTTTGCATTCTGGCTTATTTCCAAGAATAAATAAATAAATTTAAAATAAGTACCACAATTAAAGTCATAATATGTATCATAATATGCCAATTTTATATTTTGGCATTTAATATTTAACATTACATTACAGGCATCTTTCTGTATTGTTAAAAGTGTTAAACACTTAAAATGCTACATGTGTTACATTTTACGAAATCCTCTAGAAATTATTTTCCAGTAATAGCTTCCCCTTGTAGCATTCATAATTTGAAAGTCAGAAAGTTTAAATTTTAAGCTCATTAAAAAGTTTATTCCATTTGTAATTGTTTTGCAAAGCATAGAGATGTTTAGATTTCTAATTCTGTTTTAAAGTTGGGTTATGTTTTTAGGATTTTATTGACCTTATGGCTTTTCTTCTTTAATTCCAGAATTCCATACGACATAATCTGTCATTGAACAAATGTTTCCTTAAAGTGCCTCGATCCAAGGATGACCCTGGAAAGGTAGGATTCATTTTCTTAAAACAGCTGAATTCTTCAGTATGTCGCTTGTCATGTTTGAATTAAGAACTTTTCCAGTTCATTGAATAGGAACCTCTGCAAAGTAGTAAGTCCCCCCTCCCCGCTCTAAAGCTTGTTAGAGAGTTTTAAGCTGTGGGAAGCTTACTAGTGTATAGCCAATGTGCACCACAGCGCTGTTGTACTTTGCTGTTTCTAATCTTTGGTTGAAGTGTTGTGTATTAAATGAAATTTGGTGTTTGAGCTGCTTGTCAGGAACCATAATTATTACATAAAACGGGTGCATCTGTGTGTAACTGGCAACAGGTGGAAGTATTCTTACACTGGAATAAAATAGTTTCTCTGTTATTAACCCATTTCTGAGTATAATCAAGAAGCGTATTCTCTACTTGACTCCTCTTATCTCCTGACACCATTGCATTTTTCACGTTTTTAGCGTTTTTTCTGTGGTGACTCCCGACTTTCTTTTGTTGTTTTAATAACTAGTCAACTATAGTGTGCCCTGAACTTGGTACTAGTTGCTTGGTTTCTGAAACTTAAGAGTACTTGGTTGTACTGTATTTGGTTGTCAAGGTAAGTTACTAGATTAGGACTTTGAGACAGTGTATTTATTGGCAAGCACGATGCTTGTTTAGGTGGTTAGACTTCTTATATTTGTTTTTAGGCTAACTGATTTTGGAAGAATCTTTCTGAAATGTAAGCCTGGTCATGTAAGCACCTTGCTTAAAAGTATTCCTTAGTGTCCTGTAGGTGTTTACTTTCTCTTCTTGTAAAATGTTCTTTACTATTTTTTTCTCTATCTGCCTTTCCAGCTGTAATTCACCTCATTCAAGACACATTGTGAAGAACTACTTGAAGTTTTCCAAACATGCCATTCACATGGTCTTCTGTACAAATTTCCTTGCTTTACTTGTCTAGACTGTTTCTTATCTTTCAGTATTGAGCTGCAACATGACTTCTCTGAGGCTTTTTCGTTTCCCCATACTTCAGCTGAGTTTGTTGCTCCCTCTTTTGAGTTCCTTTTATTTTGTAGCGACCGTCATCGTTGTAGTAAGTAGCTCCTAACTGGACTCTCCATGGCTGGGCTCAATCCCTCCAGTTTATATTAACTTTCACATAGTATGCAGCAATCTTCCCCGCCCCCCCACCCCCAAAAATGTTAACTTACTCATATGGTCTCTTTTTTTCAAGCTCTTTGTTAGTTATCTACTGCCTTTGAAATCTAAATTTATGCAAGTAGGGATCATGTGTATCTTGTTCACTGTTTAGACCCAGTTGCTGGCACAGTGGCTGGTGACACTGAGGAGACACCGTTGTTGAATGAATGAATATACTGTATCCTCTGTTAGACTGTTAACTTCTTGAGATTAGAGATGAAGAGTTATTCATTTCTATCTTAAAGCAGTTTTTCTGAAGTAGTGAACATTTTATAGCACTTTTTATCATCTGTGTGCCCTGTCAAGTTGGTTCTCAGTAAGACTGAACAGATTAATAGTCTTGTAAAAAATTGTTTCTCTATGTTTTTAACTTTGAGATTCTGAATAGGAATTGTTGCACCTTTTCCTTTAAAGGAGGCTTTTTACAAAAAGATAATTAGATTCTAAAAATAAATTCTTTATCACATTTCCTATAGGCAATGAGTATATATGGGTCAGACTGAAAAATATTTTTAAGAGAATTCAGAGATTATTTATTAGAGTCCTATGAAGTCACTAATTAGGTTCTGTAAACATTTTGGTTCTGATTGGATTTTTAAACGAATTTGAAGTAATTTTTAAAAATTAAAAATCAATACATATGGAGGCTTAATTCTATCATGTACTTGATTTTAACCAATTGGAGACTCTTAAAAATGTGTCATGTTAGGTATTTTTTCTTTTGTGTAGAAGTTTAAGCTTTTGTTCATCTTTAATATATGGGGTAAGACAGATGTGGAAAACATGTTACTCATTGCAACTCTTTTTTTTGAATCAGGATTCTTAATAATGTGCAACTAAAACGAAATACAGAAATAAATTGAGTCCTGAGAGGCTAATCAGAGCTTTCATCTTTTACCAGTAGTTTTCAGTTTTAAGGTTTTGTATTTATTAAAACACCCCATTCTTATTGATTTTGGTCATAGTAAGTAAATATCATACATTTGATTTTATAAAGTACATTTGTAGTAGTAATTTTTCTTTTCAGTCTCAAAGTGAGGTTTATTTTATTTGTTTGTTTGTTTGTTAATTTTGGGACGGAGTCTCACTCTGTTGCCCAGGCTGGATTGCAGTAGTGCAGTCTCAGCTCACTGCAGCCTCTGTCTCCCGGGTTTAAGCAATTCTCCTGCCTCAGCCTCCTGAGTAACTGGACTACCAGCGTACATCACCATGCCTGGCTAACTTTTGCATTTTAAGTAGAGACGGGGTTTCACATCTTGGCCAAACTGGTGTTGAACTCCTGACCTCAAGTGATCTGACCACCTTGGCCTTCCAAAGTGCTGGGATTATAGGCGTGAGCTACCACGCATGGCCACAAAGCGAGGTTTAAATACATTTTTCTCATTGATTTTGGTCAGACGTAGATGTAAATTTGGTCTTATAAATACATTTATGTGAATAAAGTCATTTTTATTTTTGATTTAAAAATGAGATTTTGTTTAAGAAAGCAGAAAATTCCACTGCTTTAAAAACACTTTGAAGACTTCATCTCAAGTCCATTTCATAAAAGAAGAAACTAAGGCCAGTAGATGAGGAACAGCTTGCTCAGGTTCAGTGTGGAATTTAGAACCCAGGCATATTGGCCAGACATACTTGTCAGTCACAGAAACTCAATACAAACTAACTTAAGGGGAAAAGTACTTAAGGAAGAACTGGAGCCAGGTTCTTAAATTATATCACCAGGAATGTCTCTTTTCATCCCTTAGTTGTGCTAATTTCTCTGATAGCTTCATTTTCAGTCCAATTAGTGGCAAATATGTCTGTCAGCAGCTCTGGTTTATATTTCATTAGCTGAGTAACACTTAACAGAGAGAGTATGCCTGATGTTCACCCCGCCACCTCCCAAATAACTGAAATTATAGAAAAAGTCTTAGAATGAATGCTGAACAAGCAAAATACACTGGGTTTCTTAGTTCTTAGATTAGTACTTTTCCCATGATATCAATCTTCCTTGAGAGGGAGACCAAAATGTTAGTTAAGTTTTAGTACTTATGAATTGTTTTTTCTTTTTGTATTACAGTGTTTCCTGACATTTGAGGAGCTTTTCCAAAACTACCCTCACCACAGTGGGAGAAAACCATTGAGCCAAGGTGGGGTGGGAGTAGATTTTGGTCTTGGGTATGGGGTGGACTTTATAACCCCTTAGAATTTTGCTAGCTGCTGCCATGACTTAGGTCAAGAGGTGGAAGTAACTCATACAGCATCTTCTCTGTATTTTCACGATACAGCTTTCTGTTCATTGTATTACCAGAGAGGTGTGAAGAACAACCTAATCTTGAAGTGTATTGTTGAATCACAGATGTTTTTATGTGGCTATCTATTCCTTACTTAATCCTTCATTTTCAAGAAGATTGTGTCGTAAAAGCCCTTAATATTTGGTACCTTTCTATGTACATTGGTGGTCTGAGATTCATTTTCCTCACCTCTTTACAACTAATTTCAAGCAGCCATATTATCACTTTATTTTAAAAAAAAACCACACACACAAAATGAAATTCAATTTTGCATCCACAACTTTGCTGCTTTTTTGGGGACAGATTTGTTTTTCTTCTCTTGATTATAACCCTTTTCACCCTGTGTATACATTGGGCAGTCTGTCTCCATTTTTTAAGTCCAGTCTTTTATCTCTTCTCTTTTTGTTAGTTCTGTTTTCTCTATATTTGTCTTCTTTTTTTTTTTTAATTCTTTGGGTTATAAGTCTTATTGTGTAATTCATACTTATGTCTTAATTATCTTAAAGGTAAATGTTTTCATTAGGGAAAAACAGATTACTGCCTAAATGTAGTTTAAAAAATATAATTCTCTTTCTCTGCTTTTCAGCTTAACCTTTTCTCAATTTTGTTTCCCTTTCTTCAGTTCAGAAAAATTATCTTTGACTTGAAAGGAACTAAAGGATTATAGGGCTCAGTTTCAACAGTTACCTAAACTTAGTAGCAGTGGGCTCTAATAGAACTGAGAAAATAGCTAAGAAGTTTAAAACCACATGAAGGCCACCTGACTATCCTGGGGAAATAACTACAGTTAATTCATAGAAGAGTTTTTAGGGGTGTGGGGGTTAGGGAATCTTTGTCTTGCCTGGGAATGGGAAGTTGTAAAGCCTTAGGGACCGGAAAGATTGGGCTCTCCTGCTTTGTGAGGAAATAACAAATTCATTGCTAAGAGACTAACTTATGAAACTTCCAGGATTGTGATTTTTTCTTCAAAAAATTTTTTTGAGACAAGATCTTGCCCTTTTGCCCAGTGCAGTGGTGCTCTCATAGCTTACTGGGCTCAAGTGATTCTCCAGAGTAGCCAGGATGACAGCACATGCCACCACACCTGGCTAAGTTTTTGAAATTTTTTGTGGAGATGGAGTTCTCACTGTGTTGCCTAGACTGGTCTTGAACTCCTGGCTTCAAGTGCTCCTGCCTTGGCTTCCCAAAGTGTTGGGATTAGAGGTGTGAGCCACCACGCCTCACAAAGTATGAATTTTTTTCTATTCCTATTCTGTAGATTAGTATAAGGGACCATAACATAGTTGACTGATCTTTCTTTTTAAAGGGTATTCTTTTTTGGGGGCTATGTTAGTATTATATTTATTTGTAAATTGCTTGTTAGTCTCTGGTATCCCATTTTGGTCACTTTCTTTGAAAAATGTGTAGAAACTGGAGAGGTTTGAGGGAACATAAAATATAACATTAAATGATTAACAGTGTTGTAGGAGTCATAGGTATTACCCTAGAGAAGGAAGATAAGAGTATAATTTTAATGCTAGTCTTAAGTAAATGCATGATTTTTGTGAGGAGGAAAATGACTGCTTATCTGTGTTTCCGTACAAACTAAACAGGAACTAGGACTGAAGGATAAGCAAGAGTTTGGTTGGACCAAAATAAGAAATGTCATATTTATTGAAGTGAAAAAACACTAATACAGCTTCCCAAGGGAGACTTTAGAGTTTGTCACTTCTGAAGCACTTGAATAGATGAGGTTGGTAGCATTTGTCATTTTAACTCATGGTAGATAAGAACTCCAATTGAAGGCTAGAAGAGGACATGATCAAGTTTAGCTGAGGGACGAGTCATAGCAAAGCTGGGTAGAGTCAGGAATTAAGGGAATTAATGTAAGTACTAACGTGAGATCCAAACGTGAGAAATGGATTGGTGCCATTGAGTGATTGTCGAGACAGAGGTGAATTATGAATGTGAGGCATTCCATTAGACAAACCAAGGTTAGAAAGCCAAGGTATTCAGAAAATTAGAAAGATTGAGTTAGATAGAAGTGAGAATCTGATTCAGGGAGATAACACTGCAGAAGCTGAAAGAAGTCTTGGCCTAGAGCCCTGATGTTAATACTGTTCGAGCAGTGTGGTTGCAGCTGCCTTTTGTTTAGACATACAGTGTTCTCTGTTCTCTTTTTAAAGTTGAAAGAGAACATTTTGTTGTTGTTGTCCTCTTTTTTTTTCTTTTCCAGATCTAAACTACTTTAAAAAATAACGTTATACCTAGAAATTTTTTTTTTAAATTATGTATGGTAAAATTTACTCTTTGGTGTATAATTCTATTACTTTCAACAAACACAGTGTAACCATTGCTGTAATCAAAATAAAGAACAGTATTCTAGATTGTCACTTGGTAGTCAGCCCTTTCCCTTATCCCCAGGCCTTTGCAACTACTGATCTGTTTGTGTCCCTATAATTTTGCCTTTTCCAAAATGCCATGTAAATGGGACTCATGTAGTACATGGCCTTCTGAGTCTGGCTTCTTTCCTTTAGTGTAATGTATTTGAGAGCCATCCATGTCGTTGTGCGTATCAGCAGTTTTGTTTCATTTCATTGCATATATTCCATCATACGGATTTATCAGAGTTTAATCACTATTTGAAAGACATGTTTTTGCTAATTGTGTGTTCATTTGACCATCAAGTTACTTTCTTTTTGGCTTAGACTTGACAGATACTGAGCTATAACCCTCAAGTAGTAACATAATAGTCATGTTAAGCTGCCTTGTGAGTGGATTATATAGGTGAGCCATTTGTTTCTTGGAAATTCGTTATGATAAGTAAAACTTTATCTCTAACTTAAAGTTTCTAAAAGGATCGATTGGTACTATGATTTAAAAGCAAGATATGTCTGTTAATCCCTTAATGGGATATACTCTTTAAGTATCCTTAACATTTAGTGGAATTGTTTACTATACTACAGTCAGTATGCCAATTACATATTTTAATCCATTGATTAAGAGGAAATTTCTTAACACTGTCTCTCTAGGCTTAATTTGATGATCAATGTATTTAAAAGTAATAAAAACTTGTATTTGTACAAAAAGGGTATTTCAAGGACCTGAGCAGGCATTGGAATCGTTGTTATCCATATGTTCATTCAGTCAACTAGCCAGACAAGCAGCCTGCCTTTGAAGTACTTACTGTGTGTTTGACCATTCATAGTCTATTTTTGTGGTCTCAGTAGCTATTTAACCTATTGTCCAAGCCAGAAACTTCTGAGAATGAAAGGGGTGCTATTCTTAACTATGTTTAGGGAACAGGTATAAAGCAGGATTGAAACTCAAAGTATGGTTACACTATCTGTGGTGCATGCAAATGCTGTGCCTGAGCAGTTACCAGGAACAGCATCCTAAGAAGTTGGGAGAAAACAAAGCAAACAAATCTTTCGAAGATGGATTGCCGAAATAAACTGGGAGAGGTTAAAAAAAAAAAAAAAAAAAGAAAGAAAGAAAGATGAAGGCATGGTATAAAGCCAAAGAAGTCAGGGACAAGAGGAATCCAGCTCCTGAGGTGAATGTGCATTGAAAGCTAAGGAAGAGCAGAGAATCGTCTATGATGATTCATGTTACCAGTGGGCATATACTTGGCAATAGTAATAGATTTCACCGTTTGGAATGGTTAGCTATTTATGACAGGGACTGCTCTCCCCAGGAGTCTGAAATTAATATTAGCATTTTTGGTTTATTTGTACTTAATCAGGTAATAGCTTTTTTATTAGGCTATTTTCAACCTAAGATAAAGCAGGGTACTTTGTGTTGACATAAAATTTCAGCTAGAAATAAAGTTTTAGAATAATTAAAATGCTCTTTATTTGAAATAATAAATAACTTTATAATGATGGGAATAAAGACATTTAAGTTTATTGTTGGTCTTTGACACATCTTCATTTCTGATGCATTTTCTTTTCTTTTTCTTTTTGAGACAGAGTCTCACTCCATCACCTAGGCTGGAGTGCAGTGGCATGATCTTGTTTCACTGCACCTCTGCCTTCCAGGCCAAACGATTCTCCTGCCTCACCCTCCCCAGTAGTTGGGATTACAAGCGTGTGCCACCACGCCTGGCTAATTTTTTTCTCCCCCCCAGTAGAGATGGGATTTCACCATGTTGGCCAGGCTGGTCTCGAACTCCTGACCTCAAATGATCCACCCGCATTGGCTTCCCAAAGTGCTGGGATTACAGGTGTGAGCCATGGCGCCCGGCCATTTCTGATGGATTTTCTTTATCTTGATTACCTTGATTTTTTTCTGAAATTTGTGAATTGCTGGTATTTGTTTGCTTTCTTCTACTTAACAATGACACCTGGTTTTCAGTTGGGTGCCACTTTCCTCCCCTCTGGAATTAACTTCTGTTTTAGGGTATCTTGAATCATTTTTGGGAAAATATGATCAAAGTTGTAGAATTCTTGTTTGTGATCTTTCTTTGGGATTTTACAGGGTAAGCCACTGCAGTCTTTTCTGTCAGAAGGGACATTACTGTGTTGTACTGGAATTGTTGATAAAAAGTAATGTCTGTATCTGTATATTGCCTTAAAGAATTTAGAGCCATTTTACATGCATTATCTTGATCCTCAAAATAAGCCTGTGGTCAAGCCCCAGTTTTAGATAGTGATCCTTGAGTGCATAGTAGATTTTTTCCATAAGTTCACATAATAGAACTACATGTAAATGGAATCATTCAGTATATACTCATTTGTGTCTTTCACTCAGTATAATGTTTATAATGCTGCTACATATATTACTTGTTTGTTTCTTATTGTTAAGTGGTATTCCATTGTGTGAATCTATGACAGTTTGTTTATACATTTATTTGTTAATGGATACTTGAGGTGTTTTCAGTTTTAGGCTATTAATAATTACTAGTAAATTCTTAAACAAGTTTTCTATGGACATGCTTTCTATTTCTCCTGAAGGATAGAATTACTGGGTCAGAGGGCAGATGGAAGGTTAACTTTATAAGAAACTGCCAAACCCTTTCCCAAAGTGGTTGCGCTGTTTTACATTCCCAACAGCAATACCTGAGAGTTGCAGTTTTGCTTCCTATGGCCAACAGTTGGTTATTACCTGGCCAACAGTTGGTTATTACCTGTCTTTTTAACTGTAGCCATTCTACTGGGTGCGAAGTGGTATTTCATCATGGTTTTTATTTGAATTTTCTTGATGGCTGTTGACATTGAGCATCTTTTTATGTGCTTCCTGGGCATTTGTATGTCTTCTCCTCTGAAAGTTTTTAAAAAGTCTTTTGACTTAGAAAACACTGGTTGTCATTATTACTGAGTTGTAAGCATTTTAAAAAATATATTCTGGATACAAGTCTTTCCTTAGATTTCTGTTGTTTAAATGTTTTTTTAGACTATGGTTTGCCTTTTTGCTTTCACAATAGTGTTTTAAAAAGAGTAGAAAATTTGAATTTTGGTGAAGTTGAATTTATCATTTTTTAATTTAATTGTTAGTGACTTGTGTATCCTGTCAGGAAATCAAGTACAGTCATGAAGATTTTCTTTTTAAGTTTTATAATTTTAGATTTTGCACTTAGGCCCATTGCAAATTGCTATTTATGTATGGCGTGTTTATTCTTCCTGATAAATCATTCTTTTATCTTTATGAAATGTTCTTCTTAATTTCTTTTTTTTTTTTTTTGAGGCGAAGTCTCGCTCTGTTGCCCAGGCTGGAACGCAGTGGCGCGATCTCGGCTCCCTACAAACCTCTACTTCCCAGCTTCAAGCAATTCTTCTGCCTCAGCCTCCCGAGTAGCTGGGAGGTGGCACGTGCCACCATGCCCGGCTAATTTTTGTATTTTTAGTACAGACAGGGTTTCATTATATTGGCCACAGTGGCCTTGAATTCCTGACCTCGTGATCCGCCTGCCTCGGCCTCCCAAAGTGCTGGGATTACAGGCATGAGCCACCGCACCCGGCACTTAATTTCTTAAAATGCACTTTGTCCTGAAGCCTACTTTGTCTGATACTAATTTAGCCATTCCAGCTTTCTTATGCAACATCATGGTGTATCTTTTTCCAGTATTTTGCTTTTAGTCTGTAAACATCTTTGTGTTTAAAATGTTTCTCTGGTAAACAACGTGGCCATTGGCTCTTGCTTTTAAAATTGTCTAATGACCTCTGCCTTCTATTTAGACCACTTAGTGTTTGTATTTAATTTAATGTGATTATTGGTGTCGTTGCTGTTTGTTTTTCTTTTGTTCTTAAAGTTGCTTTATTTCTACAACCTTTGGGGTTAATCAGATAGTTTATAGGATTCTATTTTATTTCATCTCTTGACTTCTTAGTGTCCTCTTTTAATTAGTTTTTTAATAGTCATTCTAGAGTTTAACAATATGTATCACTAACTTATGAGAGTCTATTTGGAGGTAATATTATACCACCCTCCACTTCATACCTTACAGTTTATACCACCTACTGCTACCTCCTGCCATCCATTTAAAAATGTATTAACATTACAACAGTATAATTTTATTTATCTACCATTCCTTTCTTTGTGCTATTGTCATATCTTGTACTTCTACTTATACCATAAATCCTGTCTTAGGATTTGTGTTATTTGCTTTAAATAGTTAGTTGCCTTTTAAGGAAATTACATTGGAGGAAATATTTTCTTAGTTATTTACCTTTTCTGATGTTCTTTCCTGGAAATCTAAGTTTCCATCTGGTAACCTTTCTCTTCAGCCTAACAATATCCTCTGGTAGTTCTTGTAGTGCAGGTCTGCAAGCAACAAATTTTATAGGCCTTTGTTCATCTGAAAATATCTTTATTTCATCCTCAGTATACTTTTTTCTGGATATGGATTCCTGGGTTTGCAGGGTATTCCCACTTGTCAGAGTTTTGAATATATTCCATTTTGAAGATGTTCCATTGGCCTCCATTATTTTTTATGAAAAGTCAGCTGTCCTTCTTATTTTTATTCTTCTATATGTAATGTGTGTTGCACCCCCAAACCCCTGCCACTTTTGGTAGCTTTCAGTAATTTTTCTCTTTTTCTTTGGATCTCAGCAGTTTGACTGTGATATGCTTTGATGTAGTGTTTTTGTATTTATTCTAGGCTTGCTAATCTAGGATCAACAAGATGAGGCTTTCCTCCAAATTTGGGATATTTTCAGTTATTATTTTTAAAAATTCTTTTGGCCCTATTTTTTCTTTTTCTTTTAGGGTCAGTTATAATGAGACTTGAATTTTTTTCACAAGTCCTTGAGACTGTTAATTTTTCTTATCTTTTTGTTCCTCAGATCAGTTAGGTTCTACTGATCTATTTTCAGGATCTCTGAATCTGATTCTGTCTAATCTATTGGTGAACTTTTATTTCAATTACTGGACTGTTTTTTTTTTTTTTTGAGATGGAATTTTGCTCTTGTTGCCCAGGCTGGAGTGCAATGGCGCAATCTCTGCCCACCACAACCTCTGCCTCCCAGGTTCAAGCAGTTCTCCTGCCTCAGCCTGCCAAGTAGCTGGGGTTACAGGCATGTGCCACCACGCCCAGCTAATTTTGTATTTTTAGTAGAGATGGGGTTTCTCCATGTTGGCCAGGCTGGTCTCAAACTCCCAACCTCAGGTGATCTGCCCACCTCAGCCTCCCATGTGCCCAGCCTACTGTACTTTTTAATTATAGAACTTCCCTTTGGTCCTTCTTGTGTATGTACATAGGTAATTGGTGAAATGGATTCAAGCAGTTGCTTTGATGCTAGAGAATTAGGACTTATGTGAGGTCCCTGACCAGTTAGTTAATATTTCCTGTACATGAAACATGCATAGGAGACTCTGCTTCCCTTTGGGGTTTTATTTTAAGAGGGTATGAAGTATTGTCCATATCTGTATAGTGTTTAGCAGTCCCGTGAACCTAATTCAGCCTCATGTGATTCCTTCTGTCATCACTGATCTTTTCAGATCCTGGTTTTTACATGAAAACAAAATAATTAGAAGAGTTAAGATGTTTTAAAAAGTAACATGATTTTAACGATAAATAACCTGAAATACTATGTCACTTTCAACTAGTCTCCTCTAGTCTCTGTTTACTTTTTCTGTACCTTCTTCTACATTGCTGCCTTAGGGTTTGGCACATAAGTGAAAACACAAGTCTACTTCGGTGGCCTTATTGTCAAGTCCAGAGTTGGACTTTGTGCTTCTAAATTTTATATTCAAGCTATACTCTACTATTTTTCTTGCATTTATGATACACGGTATCTAAAATAGTATTTCATTTTCTTTATCCTTTAAAGCCCAGCTCACATTTCAGTATAATAACTGGGAAAGGAATTTATTTTCCTTTTTTAACCTACTCTACCTTTTCAAAATTAATTGCTGTCTTCTTTTTGCTCCCATGGTTCTTGGGGAATTTCACTATTATAGCTCCTTCAATTGTGAGTTTTTCATTTACAAGGATTAGGTCTTTGACATTTTCATACGTCCATCATACCCAGCAGTGTCTGATACACAGTAGATGCCTAATAAATGTTTATCTCAAAAGTGATGTTTGTCTTTTCCTAGGTAACTAAGAAGTTGCTGTTCTATTCTCAAAGGAACTTTTCAAATTCTACATAAATTTTTTGCCATTTTAAATTAAGACTGGTCTCTGAATGTTCTAGAAATTGTCACTTTGCTTCATTTTACTCAGACTTTGATTTTTGATCAGTAGGTTGGGGCCAGGAAACTTATTTCACTTCTTGACATTGATTCACATCTACTTTAAATTTGGGAGGATCTTTTGAGTTCTTAACCTTCAGGTAGGTGAATTCCTTGATTTTTCTCTTAATGACTACTTTAGGTAACTTTTATCACAGACAAACATGGTCCAGAGGAGAGCCAGGAATCAGCTAGAAATCAGGAGCCTTATACCCAAAGAAATATATACTCATTTATGTTTCTTTTACTCCGCATATCTTTGTAATCATTCTCTTATAAAGATATATGCACACATATGTTTATTGCAGCACTATTCACAATAGCAAAGACATGGAATTAACCCAAATGCCCATCAATGATAAATAAAATATGGTACATATACACCACGGAATACTATGCAGCCATAATAAGGAATGAGATCACGTCCTTTGCAAGAACGTGGATGAAGTGGGAAGCCACCATCCTCAGCAAACTAACAGGGAACAGAAAACCAGATACCACATGTTCTCACTCATAGTGGGAGTTGAACAATGAGGACACAAGGACACAGGGAGGGGAACAACACACACCGGGGCCTGTCGGGTCAGCGGGCAGCAAGGAGAGGAAAAACATCAGGACAAATAGCTAATGTATGCAGGGCTTAAAACCTAGGTGACGGGTTGATAGGTGCAGTAAACCACCATGGCACACATATACGTATGTAACAAACCTGCACGTTCTGCACATGTATCCCGGAATTAAAAAAAAAAAAAAAAGAAAAGAAAAATCAGGAGGCTTGAGTTCTTTCTGGACAATATCACTGGCTTTGCTTTGTGAAAGTTGTCTTTTGACTGTATTGTACATACCCTGTGTTTGATTAGAGCCTGTTGATTCCTTTTTCTCTTAGATCAAAAAAAGTTTTTTATTGAGATAAAATTTACATACTATAAATGTTGTCTTTTAAAAGTATATAATTCAGTAGTTTTACTATAAATCATCACTATCAAATTTCAGGACATTTTCATTTCATCCCTCCCAAAAAGAAACCTATCCATTAATAATAGTCTCTCACCATTTCCACCATCTCAAGTTCCTGGCAACCACTACATTACTTTCTGTTTCTGTGAATTTGCCTATTCTGGGCATGTTACCTATTTTGGACATTTCATATAAAATAATTACACAATATATGGCATTTTGGGCTTCTTTCACTTACCCTAAGGTTTTCAGGGTCATCCATATTGTAACATGTAATAGTGCTTAATTCCTTTTTATGCTAGAATGAAACTCCATTGCATAGCTATACCACAGTTGTTAGTCTCTTTATCCAGCTGAACATTTAGATTGTTTCTACTTTGAAACAAAAATGCTGCTGTGAGTATTTGTGTATACACTTTAGGATAGACTCAGTGTTTTTATTTCTCTTGTGTATGTTTTCAGTTTTTTAGGAGTGGAATTGCTGGGTCATATGTTTAATATTTTGTGGAACAGCCAGACTGTCTTTCAAAGCAGTTGTACCGTTTACATTCCCACAGTTATGAGGGTTGCAGTTTTTCACATCCTTGCCAGTGGTACTTACTAAGTGTCTTTTTTATTATGGTTGTCCTTGTGGGTATAAAATGATACCTCATTTTGTAATGGTTTTGATTTTCATTGGATTAATGGCAATTGATGGTGATCAAATTTTGATGTGCCTGTTGGCCATCTGTACATCTCCTTTGGAGAAATGTTTATTTAGATTATGTGCCCATTTTAAATGGAATTATTTCTCCCTTATAACTCAGTTGTAAGAGTTTTTTATGTATATTAGATACAGGTCCTGTATCGCTTATATAATTTGCAAGTATTTCCTTTTATTGTGTGGTTGTATTTTTTTTTACCTTCTTAAATTTTTTTTAAAACTTTTTAATTGATACATATTATTTGTGCATTTTTATGGGATACTTGTGGTATTTTGTTACGGGCATAGACTGTGTAATGATCAACTCAGGGTAATTAGGGAATATATCACCTTAAGTATTTATCATTTTAATGTATTGGGAACACTTCAAGTCCTCTCTTCTATTTATTTTGAAATAAACAATACATTGTTGTTAATTATAGCCAGTTTACCCTGCTGTGAAACTTTGAAACTTATTTCTTCTGTCTAACTGTATGTTTGTACCCATTAATAAACTTATTTTCACCCCACATTGCTACACTCTGCCCATCCTCTGGTGACTATCATTCTGCTCTTTACCTCCATGAGATTAACTTTTTTACCTTCCACATATGAATGAAAATATGTGATATTTGTCCTTCTGTGCCTGGCTTAACATTCTTTCAGTTCCATCCATGTTGCTACAAATGACAGGCTTTCATTCTTTTTTATGATAGCATTTCATTATGTATCTATACTGTATGTTCTTTATCCCATTCAGCCATTGATGGATATTCAGTTTGATTCCGTATCTTTGCTTTTGTGAATAGTGTTGCAGTAAACACAGGGTTGCAGGTATCCCTTTGATATAGTGATTTCTTTTCCTTTGGGTAAATGCCACATCATAGGGTAGTTCTATTTTTAGTTCTTTCTTTTTTTTAGAAATCAGCATACTGTTTTCCATAATGACTGTACTAATTTACATTCCCACCACAAGTATATGAGAGCTCCCTTTTTTCCACATCCTCTTCAGTGTCTGTTATTTTTTGTCTTTTTAATCATAGCTATTCTAACTGCAGTAAGAGGATATCACCTTGTGGTTTTGATTTGCATTTCCTTAATGATTATTGATGTTGAACATTTTTTTCATATACCTGTTGGCCATTTGTATGCCTTCCTATGAGAAATTCCATTCATATTTTTTTGCCCACTTTTTAATGGGTGTGTGTATGTATGTGTATGTAAATAATTATTGAAGTTGAGTCACTTGTATGTTCTGAATATTAGCCTCTTGTCACATGAATGGTTTGCAAATATTTTCTCCTACCCAACAGATTGTCTCTTCACTCCATTGATTATTTACTTTGCTGTGCAGAAGCCTTTTAGTTTAATATAATCTCATTTGTTTATTTTTGTTTTGTTGCCTGTGCTTTTGAGATCTTAGTCATACAATCTTTATCTACTCAAATGTCCTGAAATATTTCCCCTGTGTTTCTTCTAGTAGTTTTTTTTAGTTTTGAGTCTTTCATTTAGGTCTTTAATCCATTTTGAGTTGAATTTTGTTTAAGGTGAGGTATAGGAGCCTAGTTTCATTCTTCTGCCTATGGACATTCACTTTTCCTAGGACCATTGAGTTTTTTGGGGGAGTCTTTAGGTTTTTCTAGATGTAAGATCATGTCATGTGCAAAGAGGGACAGTTTGCCTTCCTCTTTTCCAGTTTAGATGCCTTTTATTTCCTTTTCTTGCCTGACTGTGCTAACTAGGACTTCAGTACTATATTGAATAGTAGTAGTGAAAGCGGGCATCTTTGTCTTGACCAGCTTTTAGAGGAAAAAGTTCCAGCTTTTCCCAGTTTGGTATGATATTAGCTGTGGGTTTGTCGTAAATGGCCTTTATTATGTTGAGGTGTGCTGCTTTTATGCCTGATTTCTTGAGAATTCTTATGAAATGATGTTGAATTTTTTCAAATGCTTTTTCTGTATCCGTTGAAATGATCATGTGATTTTTGTCTTTCATTCTGTTGATGTGATGTATTAGGTTTACTCATATGCCTATGTTGAACCATTCTTGTATCCCTGGGATAAATCTCACTTGGGCATGGTGTATTATCTTTTAGATGTGCAGTTGGATTTGGTTTGCTAGTATTTTCTTGAGGATTTTTGTGTCTGTGTACATCAGAGATAATTGGCCTGCAGGTCTTTTTTTTGTGGTGTCCTTGTTTGGTTTTGGTATCAGGGTAATGCAAGCCCGATAGAATGAGTAAAGGAGAATTCCTTCCTCTTTAATTTTTGGGAACGGTTTGGGAATTGGGTTAGTTCTTTATAAGTTTGGCAGAATTCGGCAGTGAAGTCTTTGTAATCTTGGGCTTTTCTTTGTTGGGAGCATATATATATATATATATATATATATATATATATATATTTTTTTTTTTTTTTTTTTTTTGAGATGAGTGTCAGGCTGGAGTGCAGTGATGCGATCTCAGCTCACTGCAACCTCTGCCTCCCGGGTTCAAGTGATTCTCCTGCCTCAGCCTTCTCAGTAGCTGGGATTACAGGCACACACACCATGCCCAGCTAATTTTTGTACTTTTAGTAGAGGCGGGGTTTCACCATATTGGTCAGGCTGGTCTCAAACTCCTGACCTCGTGATCTGCCTGCCTCAGCCTCCCAAAGTGCTCGGATTATAGGTGTGAGCCACTGCTCCTGGCCAAGACTTTTTATTACTGATTCAGTCTTGTTACTTGTTACTGGTTTGTTCAGATTTTCTATTTCTTCCTGATTCAGTATTGGTAGCTTGTATGTGTCCATGAATTTATTCATTTCCTCTAAGTTTTACAGTTTGGTAGCATCTAGTTGTTCATAATCATCTGGTGATCTGTATTTCTGTGATATCAGTTGTTACGTCTTCTTTTTTGTTTCTGATTTTGTTTATTTGGGTCTTCTCTCTTTTTTTCTTGATTAATGTGGCTGTCAGTGTATTGATTTTTCTTACTGTTTTCAAAAGACCAAATTTTAGTTGATAGTTTGCATTTTTTAAACCTCTTTAGTTTTGCTCTGACCTTTATTATTTCTATTTTCTTAAGTTTTTTAGATTCAAGGTCTTGCTGTATTGCCCAGTCTGGAGGGAAGTGACATGATCGTAGCTCATTGCAGCCATGAACTCCAGGACTAACAGGATACCTCTCACCTCAGTCTCTTGAGTAGCTGGGACTATAGGCACATGTCACCATGCTAGGCTAATTTTTAAGTATTTTTTTAGAGATGAGACCAGCCCATTGCCCAGGCTGCATTATTTCTTTTCGTCTATTAATTTTGTGTTTGGTTTGTTCTTGCTTTTCTGGTTCTTGAAGTGTATTGTTAGATGTTTATTTGAAATCTTTCTGCTTTTTTTTGATGTAGGCATTTATTGTTATAAACTTTCCTTTAGCTCTGCTTTTGCTGTATTCTATAGGCTTTGGTATGTTGTGTTTTCATTTTCATTTATTTCAAGAAAGTTTTTTATTTCCTTCTTAATTTCTTCGTTGACCCAATAGTCATTCAGGAGCATTTTGTTTACTTTCCCGTTATTTGTATAGTTTCCAAAGTTCCTCTTGTTGTTACTTTCTAGTTTTAGTCCATGTCGTCTGAGACTATACTTGGCATAATTTTGATTTAAAATTGTTTTTGAGACTTTTGTGGGACCTAACAAATGGTCTGTCTTGGGGAATATTCCATATACTGATGGGAACAATGGGTATGTTGCAGCTGTTGGATAAAATATTCTGTAGATGTCTTTTAGGTCCTTTTGTTCGGGTACAGTTTAAATCCAACGTTTCTTTGTTTGATACTTGTTTTATGTATGTGGTTCCTCTGGTGTTGGATGCATATATATTTAGAGTTTTTATATCTTCTTGGTGAATTGGTCCCTTTATCATTATATGATGACTGTCTTTGTCTCTTTTGGTTGTTTTTGACTTAAAGTCTGTTTTATCTAATGCAACTATATCTGCTTATCTTGGTTACTGTTTGTGTGGAATATCTTTCTCCATTCCTTTGCTTTCAGTCATGTTTCTTTACAGGTGAAGCAAGTTTCTTGTAGGCAGCATATAGTTGGGTCATGGTTTTTGTTTTTTGTTTAAATCCATTCAGGTAGTCTATGTCTTTTAAGTGGAAAATTTAATCTGTTTACATTCAAGGTTGTAATGGATATGTGAGGATTTATTTCTGTCATTCTGTTAATTATTTTCTGGTTGTTTTATATCTTGTGTTCCTTTCTCTCTTGTTGCTTATTGCAATTTGGTAGTTTTCTGTAGTGGTAACATTTGAGTTTTTTTCTCTTCTTCATTTGTGTGTTTGTTCTACCAGTGAGTTCTTTTACTTCTCTGTGTTTTCTTGATGGTAGATACCATCCTTTGGCTCATGGACGTAGGACTCCCTTAAGCCCTTTTTTGTGGGGTTTGTCTAATGGTCATGAATTCCTTCAGTTTTTGTATTTCTGGGAAAGACTTTATTTTGCTTCAGGGTAACTTTCCTGGGAATGGTATTTTTTACCTACATGCTGTGTTCTTCCAGCACTTTGAATATATCATCCCATTCTCTCCTGGTCTGTAAGGTTTCTGCTGAGAAATCCACTGTTAGTCTGATGAAGGTTCTCTTATAATAATAGACTACTTTTTCTTGGTTTTTTAGAACTTTGTGTTTGACTTTTGCCAGTTTAAGTATAATGTGTCACAAAGAAAATCTTTTTGGGTTGTGTCTATTTGGGGATCTCTGAGCTTCCTGTATCTGGATGTCTAAATCTCTTGCTATAATAGATTGGTAAGTTTTCTGCTGTTACTTTGTTAAATAAAACTTTCTATGCCTTTCATCTTCAGTTTCTGGAACACCCAGAATTTGTCTACTTTGGTCCCTTTATGGTGTCCCACATGTCACATATGCAGTGATGGGCCGGGTAGATTGCTGTGTCCTTGGTTCCCTGGGCAGGATGTGTGGCATGAATGATGGCAGTAGTGGCAGGAGAGCCCTCTTTCATTCTTTTTTTTTGTTTTTAAATCTTACTGAGTTATTTCTAAAGATCTCTCTTCAAGTTCTGAGATTCTTCTTTCTGTTTGATCTAGTCTATTGTTGAAGCTCTCAAATGAATTTTTAAAATTTCATTTATTGAATTCTTTCATTCCAGGATCTGTTTTTGGTTCTTTTTAATGATACCTGTCTCTGGTGAATTTCTCATTCATATCCTCAGTTGTTTTTCTGGTTTCTTTGTACTGTTTATTTGCGTTCTCTTGTATCTCACTGAGCTTCTTTAATAATATTATTTCAAATTTCTTTTCAGGTATTTCATAAATTTCATATTCATTGTAATCTGTTTTTGGAGAATTACTGTGTTTCTTTGGAGGTTTTTTTTTTTTTCCCCCCACGTTTCTTGTGTTTTTATGTTGATGTCTGTGCATCTAATGTAGCAGTTACTTCTTCCAATTTTTTAGGTTGACTTTCCTAGGGGAAGACTTTTTCCTGAAGATGTATCTATGAGACGTCTGTTGCATGGAACACTTTAGCTTTGATTCTGAGTGTATGTAGCAGTGTAGCCTCCATATGATTTCTTCAGTTGTAAATGGCATCAGTGATTTTTGTGTTTTTCTCAGTGACTTGGGCTATAGTCATTAGTGGAGGCTGTGGCAAGGCTTTGCTAAGGATGAGGTTGCTCAGTAGGCCAGTTCTTGGGCCCTGGTGATGGTAGTGGTGGGTTGGATGTTCCTGTCCTTGAGACCCTGGGTAGTGTTCTGGTGTTAGTGGGTCCAAATGGGCCATTCTTCAGCCTCAAGGCAGCTTGGCTGGTTACTGACAGTGGCAGCAGTGGGCTGGACAGTTGGTGTGACCTCATTCCCCTGGACAGCGTGGGTGATGGCAGTAATGGTGGTGGGACAACCCTCGGGTTCTGAAGTGGTATGAATTGATGTTATCAGTGGCTGTGATGTGTGGAAGGGCCATTCCTCAGACCTCATGTATCACTCACAGGTGACTGGTGGGTGTGGTAGTGGCAAGCTGGGTGGTTTTGTCCTCAGGGCCCCAGGAAGTATGCACAGATGCCAGCCATGGTGGGTGGGGCAGTCCCTGGTCCCCTAGGCAGTATGCATTGGCACTTGGAGGGGCTGTGCCAGGCCAGAGTGGCTTGTCCTTAGGTGTACTTGGGCACTGGCTTTGGTGGGCAGAGTGGAGATGATCCCCAGGTGCTTTGGCAGTGTGCTCAAGTAGCTGGAGCAGTGTTTGCGGTGGGCTGGGGAAGTCTGTCCTCAAGGTGTATACAAATATGCTGTGGCTATGCTGCTAGGGGTGGCAGAGTTGTCGGTGGCTGCAGCTGCAGGCAGTTCTCAGGCTTCAGAGAGTGTGTGCTTCAGCCCCTGGTGGAGTTGTCAGGAACCTCCCTATGCTAGTCTCAGGGCCCTCATAGGGATTCTCCTGTGGTTAGGGTTACAAACATTCATAATAAAAATGTGGACCTCTGGGAATCACTCACTTATCCTTTTCCCTCAGTGGGCAGCCTCTCCAGGATTCCAGGTAAGCTGGTCGCCTGCTTCCCTCGCCGCCTCCTTCCCTGCCTCGGGTGTTTCTTGTTACTTCTTTGTTAAATTCTAGTGTTCTCTCTTAGATGCTATGTTTGAAATGTGATTATCTGCTTGCTATTTGGTTTTCCTAAGTGCAGGAGGCAAGTACCAGATCTGTTTTCACTTTCTTAATAGTGTCTTTTGACAAAACAAATTTATAATTTTGGTGAATTGTTCAATTTTCTTTGGGTTGGTTGCACTTTTGATGTCATAGCTAAGAAAAGATTTCCTAATCCAAGGTTACAAAGATTTACATTTATCTTTTCTAAAAGTTTCACAGTTTTATCCCTTCCATTTAGATCTTTGATCCATTTTGATTAATTTTTACATGTGGTGTGAGTTAGGAGACCCAGTTTCATTCTTTTACATGTGGACCATTTTCCTGGCACTAATTGTTAAAAAGACGGTTTCACTGTTGAATTGTCTTGGTAGTTTGGAAAACAATTTGACCATAAATGTATAAATACATGGATTTACTTCTAGACTGTCGTATCAGTTCCACTGATCTGTATGTCTGCTCCTATGCCAGCATCACACTGTCCTGATTACTACAACTTTATAATAAGTTTTGAAGTCTGAGAATGTGAATCCTCTCCTCCAAGTTCTTCTTTTTCAAGATTATGTTGGCTATTCTGGGTTCCTTGACATTACAATATATATTTTAGGATTATCTTGTCAATATCTGCAAAAAAAACCAGCTGGGATTTTGATAGAACTTACATTGAATCTATACATTGATTTGGGGAGTGTTGCCATCTTAACATTAAGCCTTCCATCTGTGAACACATGATGTCTTTAAAAAGCTGATGAGCAAGACCCTACCTCTATAAAAACAAACAAAAAACCTAAATTTAGTTCAATGGACCCAAGTAGTATATTGAGGGTTTAACAAAATATATATGAAAGTATTCCCTCCTCCAATATCTGACCTTATATTATTTTGTATTAATCTTAAGATATTATTATTCTTTCTTACCTCCTACAGTTTCTATGAAAGAACAAGCACACAAATATTTGGCAAATCCTAAATCTTAAGGGCAGAAAAGGACCTTTAAAATCATCCACTACAACTTTTATATAATTATTGCAGAGAACAATTACTAAAGAGAGTTATGCCTAGGAAAAGTAATTTGGCTAACCCCAAAAGATTTGTGTTTTCATTTAGCTTGCAAGGAAATAGATGATAAAAAAAGAAATAGTTGATTGGATTCATCATTCTACTTGGAATTTATAGATCTAAATAGGAGAATTTTTTTGCAATTGTGGAGCAGAGATGACTATCCTTCAACAAAATTGTAGGCTATCAAGTACTTCGTAAGGTAAGTACAAAAGCCAGAGTAATAATGCTCTAGAATCTATTAGAATTGTATTTGAAATCTGGACTCAATATTTACAAGATAGGTATGTTTGTTTTAGTTTTATGTGTGACAGTTGATGGGTAGTTAGTTACATTCAAAAGATGTTGTCCATTTTGGTACACATACCTTTAAAACCAGGGATATTTAAGTAACTCATCAAGTGAGTAGAAGATAGCTAAAAAATCATACCATGTCAGGTGTAGAAAAAATATTTGACAAAGGTTAACACTTATCCAGCAAACTACCAATAAAGAGAGAATTTCCTTAACTTAATTAGAAGCATTTATGAAAAACCTACAGTTTATATTTTACTCTGCGATTGAGAACAAAGCAAGGTGTTTACATTCAACCACTTTTATTCAAAATTCTATTAGAGGTCCTAGCCAATGGAGTAAGGCAAGAAAAAGAAAGAAAAGGCATCCAGATTGAAAAAGGATAAGTAAGCCTGTCTTTATTTGCAAACATTAGATCCTAAGGAATCTGTGGAAAAAACTATTAGAAATAATATGTGAGTTTAGCAAGGGTACAAGCTACAAGGAAGGAATGCTTGAAAAATGAAGTTAACAAAAGCAAGATAATGAAATACTGTAGGGATACATTTTAACAAAATATATGTGGACCTGTTCACTGAAAACTGCAAAACATTACCAAGAGAACTAAGGGCAGATCTGCATGAATGGAGACATGTATAGTATGTTTGTGGAGTGGAAGACTCAATGTTAGATGCCATTCCTCCCCAGGTAGATTTATAGAGTTAATGTAAACTCAGTAAAAAAAAAATCTTAGGCTGGGTGCGGTGGCTCACAGCTGTAATTCCAGTGCTTTGGGAGGCTGAGACAGGAAGATCGCTTGAGTCCAGGAGTTCAAGACCAGCCTGGGCAACATACAAAAAAGAAGACGAATTTGCTAGGTGTGGTCGTGCGTGCCTATGGTCCCAGCTACTTGGGAGCCTGAGGTGGGAGGATCTCTTGGGCCTGGAGGATGAGGCTGCAGGGAGCCATGATTATGCCACTACACTCCAGCCAGGGTGACGGAGACCCTCGCTAAAAAAGGGGAAAAAAAAATCCTCATAGGCTTCATTTTTAGAAATTGGCATTCTGGTCCTCTTATTTATGTGGAAATGCAAAGGGCCTAAAATAGGCAAAATAATTTTGGAAAAAAATAAAGTTGGGCGAGCCACTGCCAGCCCACAGGTCAGCTTGTGGTGGTGGTGGTGGGGAACCAAAGTTTTAGGATATATACTGCCTGATTTCTAATTTTTATACAGTTAACAATAATTAAGACAAAATGGTATTGGCGGCTGGGCATGGTGGCTCACACTGTAATTACAGCACTTTGGGAGACTGAGGTGGGCAGATCACTTGAGGTCAGGAATTTGAGACCAGCCTGGCCAACGTGGCGAAATCCCATCTCTACTAAAAATATAGAAAAATTAGCTGGGCATGGTGGTACACACCTGTATTCCCAGCTACTTGGGAGACTGAGGTGGGAGAATTGCTTGACTCTGGGAGGTGGAGGTTGCAGTGAGTGAGATGATGGCACTCCATCCATTGCAGCCTGGGTGACAGAGTGACTCCCGTCTCAAAAAATAAAAAAATAAAAAATGGTATTGGCATAAGGATAGACATGTAGATCAATAGAATAGAGTTTAGAAATAGACTGTCGTGTGTGTGTGTGTTTTGATAGAGGTACTGATGTAATTCAGTAGGGAAATGTTACAATATTTTAAAGAAATTATGCTGTATATCTGAGTGGACAAAAAATTAATATTGCTCCTTATCACACACTTATACAGAAAATTAACTCTAGGTATACCAGAGACCTAAACATGGAAGTTAAGACTATAAAACTTCTAGAAGAAAACAGTGGAGAATATATTTGCTATCTTGGAGTAGGCAAATTAAAGAAAAACATATAAATCACATACCATAAAATGAAAATTTGATAGATTGGACTTTATTGAATGAAAAGCTTTTTGCTCCTTACAAGGTTCCATTATGAAAACAGATAACCACAGATTGTGAGGGAATACTCACAGTACATATTCACATAGAAATGACTTGTTATTCGGAATATTAAAAAGTCTCATAACAGAAATAGCCTATATTCTTATAATCCAAATAAAACATGGGCAAAAGATATGAATAGACACTTTACAAAGGATAATATATGGGTGGCAAATAAGTACGTGCAAAGATGTACAACATCTTTATTTGTTAGAGAAATGCACTTGAAAATCACTGAGGCACAACCACACATCAGTAGAGAGAGTATAATTGAAAAGACTTAAAATACCAAGTGTTGGCAAGAAGGGAACAGCTGTATTGTCATACCCTGCTGTTGAGAGTGGAAAATAGTTTGACAGTTTGAGTTCACTTGTATGAAATGCTAGAAAATACACAATGATAGGAATCAGTGGTTGTGTAGGATGAGAGAAGGCGAAGGAAAGGGAATTGCTTCCTGAGTCACGCAAAGGAGATTTTTAGGGTTCTGTATTTTTAGTGTTAGTTACATGAATGTATACAATTGTCAAACTTTCTTAAATTGCACACTTAAAATGGGTGCATTTTATTTTTATTTAAATATACTTCAGCAAAGTTGATTTAAAAATAAAACTAGATTGAGTGTGATGGCTCATGCCTGTAATCCTAGTGCTTGGGATGCCTAGGTGGAAAGATCCTTATAGACCAGAAGTTCAAGACTAGCTTTGGCAACATAGTAAGACCCTGTCTCTACAAAAAGATAAAGAAAAATGTTAGCTGGGCCTGGTGGCAGGCACTTATAGTCCTACCTACTCAGGAGACTGAGGAAGGAGTGTTGATTAAGCCCAGGAGTGTGAAGTTGCAGTGATCTATGATTGTGTGCCACTGTGTTCCATTGTTGGCACCAGAACAAGACCTTGCCTCAACACCCTTTTCCCTGCCCAAAAAAACAAAAAAACCCACTTAAACAAAAACCTCCTGTTTCCTACTTGCTCCACATGAGCCTAGTGGTATAGACCCTACTCTGGGAGAAAATTGAACTGAGCCTGTGTTTGTTGATTGGCTATCTAAAATGTCAGTTCAGTTTTTGTGAGATTTCTATATTGTCTAACAAGGAAGAGCAAAGGTAACGCTTCTTAGATGGCCCGGTGTGGTGGCTCACCTGTAACCCCAGCATTTTGGGGTGCCCAAGGCAGGAGGATCACTTGAGCCCAAGAGTTTGAGACTAACCGGGGCAACATGACAAGACCCCATTTCTACAAAAAATCAGAAAACTAGGCAAGGTGCAGTGGCTCACACCTGTAATCCCAGCACTTGGGAGGCAGATCACCTGAGGTCAGGAGTTTGAAATCAGCCTGGCCAACATGGTGAAACCCCGTCTCAACTGAAAATACAAAAATTATCTGGGCGTGACGGTGGGCGCCTACGATCCCAGCTACCTGGGAGGCTAAGGCAGGAGACTTGCCTGACCCCAGGCGGCGGAGGTTGCAGTGAGCTGAGATTGCGCCACTGCACTCCAGCCTGGCCAACAAAGGAGTGAGACTCTGTCTCAAAACAAACAAACAAACAAAAAACCAGGCGTGGAGGTGGAGTGTACCTGTGGTCTCAGCTACTTGTGAGGCTTGGGATCACTTGAACTTGGGAGGTCAAGGCTGCATTATGCCATGATCGTGCCACTGTGTTTAGAAAAAAAGAAAAGAAAAGGCTGAGAGGTACTTTTTTGGTGGTAAAATATACATAACATAATTCTTACCATTTGAATCATTTTAGGTATACAGTTCAGTAATATTAAGTTCATTCACATTGTTGTGCAGTCATCACTACCATCCATCTCGAGAACCTTTTCATCTTCCCACTTAAATTTTTTTTTTTTTTTTTGAGACGGAGTCTCGCTCTGTCGCCCAGGCTGGAGTGCAGTGGCGCGATGTCGGCTCACTGCAAGCTCCGTCCCCCGGGTTCATGCCATTCTTCTGCCTCAGCCTCCCATGTAGCTGGGACTACAGGCGCCCGCCACCACGCCCGGCTACTTTTTTTTTTTTTTTGTATTTTTAGTAGAGACAGGGTTTCACAGTGTTAGCCAGGATGGTGTCGATCTCCTGACCTTGTGATCCTCCCGTCTCGACCTCCCAAAGTGCTGGGATTACAGGCGTGAGCCACTGCGCCCGGCAAATTCTTTACTCATTAAACAATAAGTGCCTATATTCCTTTCCCCTCATCCCCTACCAACCATCATTCTACTCTTTGTCTCTAGGAATTTTACTACTTATAAGTGGAATCATACAATATTTGTACTTCTGTGACTGGCTTATATGTCAGAGTATCTCTTTTGTTTTTTTGGAGACAGTCTCACTCTGTTGCCCTGGCTGGAGTGCAGTGGTGTTATCTGGGCTCACTGCAAGCTCCGCCTTCTGGGTTCTTGCCATTCTCCTGCCTCAGCCTCCCGAGTAGCTGGGACTACAGGTGCCTGCCACCTGGCTAATTTTTTGTTTTTTGTTTTTTTTTAAGTAGAGACGGGGTTTCACTGTGTTAGCCAGGATGGTCTTGATCTCCTGACCTCATAATCTGTCTCCTCGACCTCCCAAAGTGTTGGGATTACAGGTGTGAGCCACCGCCCCCGGCTAGAATATCCCTCCTTTTTAAGGCTGAATAATACTCTATTGGATGTATGTGGTGTATTTGTTTATCCATTTATCCTTCAATGCACACTTGGGCTGCTTTACCTTTTGGCTGTTGTGAGTAATATTACTATGAACATGGGTGTGTAAATACTTGACTTTCTACTTTCGTATCTTTTGGATATATATCCAGAAGTGGAATTGCTGGATCATTTGGTAATTCCATGTAATTTTTTAAGGAATTGCCATATTTTCTACAGTGGTTACACCTTTACACATTTCTGTCAGCAGTGCATAAGAGTTTCAGTTTCTCTACGTGCTTGCCAATACAGGTTGAGCATTCTTAATCTGAAAATTTGAAATACAAATGCTATAAAATCTAATACTTATTGAGCACCAACATAATGCCACTAGTGGAAAATTCCATGCCTCACCTCGTATGATGGATTACAGTTAAAATTTTGTTTTCATGCACAAAATTATTAAAATGATTACAAAAAATTACCTTCAAACTATGTGTATAAGAGTTTATATGAAACATAAATCAATTTTGAGCTTTAGACTTGAGTCCCATCCCCAAGATATCTCGTTAGTTATATGCAGGTATTCCAAAATCTGAAAAAATCTGAAATCCAAAAGATTTCTGATTTCAAGCATTTTGGATATTTGGATAAGGGATACTTAGCCTGTACTTGCTATTTTCTGGGTTTTTTTTTTTTTTTTCATCATAGACATCCTAGTGGGTATAAAGTGTTATCTCACTATGGTTTTGCTATGTGAAGAGGAATTTTAAGGTCTCTTTATTCAAACCTGTGATTTCAGAGGTCAGGCTCAAATACTTTGTTAGCCTGAACTATTTGGTGGAAGATTTCACAATTACTTTTGTGAATCTTTAATTATTAGAATTTGCATTTAGGCGTTCAGGATTTTATGAATACCTAGTGGATAGTAATAGGCTATGGGCAAGTTTTTTCCCTTTTGTTGATTTATTTGTGACAAGCCACAACCATTCGTATTTTGTGTGGAAGAAGAGATACCTATTTGTTTTTGTAATTTATTGAAACGTTTACTAAAAAATCAGTGTAGTTTGGACATTGAATGGTTTCCCCAGATTAATACACATATACACACCCATCCAAAACAAAAGTAAACGCTGGAGTTTATCATTTCTATGAAAAGTGGTTTTTAAACTGTTGTCCAGTGAATTTTGGTATTTTCTCTCCTACTTTATTTTTAATTTTTATAAGAACTCAGTGTAAAATTTTTCCCCATTGCATTTATTTTGAAACTTGCTAGCCAAACCTAAATCATTGTTTTCCCAAAATCATTGTTTTCCCATTTTTAGTGCTTTTTGTAGCATCTGCATTTTACAGGGTTCTTGGCAAGTTCATAGGTCCTACCTAGCAGATTCTTACCAGGTCTGGTAGACTCTTAGCTGAAATGTAGTGACTCTTTTGAAAAGATAACATAGAAATACCCCAGCAGTGGCTGGGTGATGAAATGAGTGTTAAGCTCCGGTACCTGCATCGACCAGGATCCGAGACATAGACACCTACCTTGTACACCAACAGTGTACACTGGCATGTACATAGTAACACCCAGTACACTGATATTCTTGGTGCAGTTTGTTAAACAGCTTTTTTCCCCTTCTCATTTCAACAGATGTTAATTGAGTACTTGCTTTGTGTCTGACATTGTGCCTGGCACTGTGGATATAGAAACAAGTAAAATAGTCCCTACCCTTAAGGAATACATGTATATAGCCTAGAAGGGGATACAGACCTGTAAACAGAATTGAATGTTAATTGCAAACAATGGTCTATATGTGTAAAAAGTATAGAGATCTTGCAGAGGGAGAGAGTGATGAATTCTTGGGTATGGCAGGAAGATCAAAGGAGGATTCCTTTGGATAATATGAGATAAAATTTGAAGGTGGAATATGAGTTTGTCATTGGTATGGTGGGCATTAAAGTAGTGAGGTCAGCATGTAGGACAGGACAGATAAACAACATGGTATGTTCAAGAAAGTATAAGGAGATGATTCATGTTGGGCATAAAGTGTGAGGATTGATAGGTGAGAGTTGTATTTCCCGTCATTGTCAAATGTTGCCTTAAAAAACAGCCTAGGAAGATTAATGAGATAGTAGAGATGAAGACTAAATTTGGATATGGTCACTGGGATTAATTGTAAAACTAGGATGTACATTGTGTTTCTGTTTCTGAAATGCATATCTTCCTCCTTTCCCTCTTTCCCTTTCTTGAACTCCCTTCTTTCATGCTTTCCTCCCCCAATTGTGTGTATAGAGGCAGGATAATTGAAGGAAAAAAAGCTAAAAATCCAACTTTGTTTCTGTTTGTCTTTGTTCCTGGTTCTCACAACTTTGAATGGGAAAGCCACTTTATCTTTCTGTGTTTTGCTATTCTTGTTTGTATAATGTTTGCAAACTGTATCTATGGATCTATGCTTTTCCAAAGTGTTTTTGTTTTTTTTGTTTTGTTTTTTTGTTTTTTTGGAGAGTTACAGTTTCTGAGTGCCTGAAACACAGTAGGTGCTCCATACATATTTTCAAATGAATGCTGTGATAACTTGTATCAAAAAGTAAGAGGGAATAGTTAAGTCATGACAGAGTAAGCAGTAAAAAATTTATGCACGTATCTTTGCTTCTTAGGAACACTTACTATATAAAATGTTTTCAAGCAGTTTGTCTTTAAAAATGTTTCACTAACCATGTAGATTTGTGAGGTCCCAGGATATAGAAACTATAGTATCTTTATACATTAAATTCTTTTAATGTCATATAATTAACATCTGTTCAGTTGAGAATCACTGTATATTAAAAATGTGTTTTGTTGATCATTTTCTTTCTAAATTTTGGTGTGGCAGAAGTTCTTAGATTTGGATTCTTCAGCTTATGAATGTTTTCTTTTAATAATGTAATTATATGTGGATATATTTTCTTATATAATCTTTTTCTCAGTTCAAAACAAGTGTTTCTTATGCTGTTTTTCCATTGTATTTGCAGAATGTTTGCTTTTGATGCAAAGGATTATAAAAATCCATTTTAATATCATAGGGTTGCTGTACTATACTGTTAATATAATTTCTTTACCTCTAGGGGTCCTATTGGGCAATAGACACCAATCCGAAGGAAGATGCGCTGCCTACTCGGCCAAAGAAGAGGGCACGATCTGTAGAACGGGTAAAGGCTCTTTGTCATAAATTTAGTATAATGCATTGAATATGTCTGAAATACAGATTTTGAAAGTTCTTTTCCAATGTAGCGCATGTAACTATAATGAAAGTAAGATTTTATTTGTGTAGCATTTTACATTTTTCAGAACACTTTTCAGACTCATTTTATTTGATCTTAACTCTGAGGGGCAGTTTAGGACTTAAGCAAAAGGTTTTGTCATAATTAGGGTGCAGCTGTTGTTTGAGACTTGAATCTAGCTTTCTTGAGTTTTAGTTTGGTATTCTTTTCTCTGCATCTACAACATTTAGGAATAGTTTTATGTAACACAGCTATTCCCTTCTATTATAGAGGATCAGTTTGGTTGCATTGAATTTTCCCCATTGTCCTCAAAATACCTTTTCCTGGTTCTGTCCATTTAATAGTCACTTTGTACACAACATTTCTAAGTTGTGTGTGTGTGTATTGCTTGTAAGATAATTCTTACTTGTGAATTAATGGTTAAAATTAGTTTGCAAGAGTGAAACAAAAAAGGAACTATAGTTAATATCCTAAGTTGTCTATTTTAACATATTTTTAGTCAGCACTTTGACTGCCATCAGCTTTCCTCATCCTTTCTACATTTCTAGCATCTCAGCTAATACATACAAACACGTATCCATCCTACCTTACTGTTCTTCAAGACCCATTTCAAATGTTAACTGCTTTGTGAAGCTTCCCTTACTCTCTTCCATTTGTGTTCTAGAATTTTTATAAAACTCTTTTATAGAATTTCTCACACTTTGTAGAAATTATTTGTTTTTGTATTTGTCTCCTCTACTGGAATATGCGCCCCTTAAGGGCAGAGAAAATACCTTACATTTGTATCTTCTGTGTTACCATTTTTCACAGCTTATAATAGATACTAGTAAATGTTTGCAGCACAAATCAGGGCAAAGAGAATAGGATAAGATGAAAGAAACTGAGTAAATGCTTGGTCAAATAAATTTGTTGTATGCCCATTCCTGGTAAAGGGTTAAAACTTTTGAGCCTCAAAGATAAAGATCTCAAACTGTGATTAGATTGGGATCACATGAGTCCATGAGGTATAACAGCAGTGAGATTTAGTAAGGAGAATTTATTGGATTCAGCAGAGGGAATTCAGTAAGCCAGTTATCGGGATATATAAAATGAATTATTTGGCCAGAACAACTTTTGACTTTACACAAACCAGAGTTTAAGAAGTTAAAGTTTAGTATTGGTGACATGGTCTTCTGGTAACAGAACTAGACAATTTTTTTTTTTTTTTTTTTTGAGATGGAGTCTCGCTCTGTCGCCCAGGCTGGAGTGCAGTGACGCGATCTCAACTCTCTGCAACCCCCACCTCCTGTGTTCAAGCCATTCTCCTGACTCAGCCTCCCAAGTAGCTGGGATTACAGGCACCGACCGTGCCTGGCTTTTTTATATTTTTAGTAGAGACAGGGTTTTGCCTGTTGGCCAGGCTGGTTTCGAACTCCTGACCTCAGGTGATCCACCCACCTTGGCCTCTCAGAGTGCTGGGACTACAAGCGTGACCCACCGCGCCCGGCCAGAGCTAGACAATTTTACGAGATGTTGATAAGCTCAGTATGTTATCATTTGAGAAGGAATGAACATCAGTTTCTGCTCTCCTGCCTTTGCCTTTTTTTTTTTTTTTTTGAAAGCACTCCTCTCAGCTTATACCTAGCCTTTGCCTTTTAAAGTAGGCTTAATTCATGGAAATTATATGAATATGTGGAGTATAAAACATTTAGCAGCTGTTGCCAGAATTTGAAGGAAGGGGAGAAAAATCCACATTTTAAAAAACACATAGCATTGTTAAACAATTTGGAAAAGATTGTTTGAAGAGCTGAAGAAGTGTGGTCTTCTCTGTTTGCTTTTTTCTTCTGAAGTTCCTGGAATTTCAGTTATTTTTGGAAGTTGGAATTGGGTTAACAACTGTGCATTTCTTTTGGATATTAAGCTTGCCTTTTTTCTCTTTACCTTGTTTTATTTTCTTAAAGCAATCCCTCTCTATTTTTGAGAGTCTTCCTTTTTTTTCTGAGACTATATGCAGTTTATAGTGGAGGCCTAAAGAAATACAGATTCAGGTTACAAAAGCATGTGTTATTGAATGTACATTTCGGACATATATTTTCTGTATTCATTTTCTACTGTTTTTTGATCATCACTTTAAAATGTAAAATACTCAGAAATTTACTTTTGTGGTATATTTTCACAAAATATTCATAACCATACAAGGGTCTTTCGATTACTAATGCTGATATTCATTTTGGCCTAAGCTGGGTATTGGTTGCCCCTGTAGGAGCATACAAAGAGGTTGGCTATAAGCAAAGGGCATATAATTAGGGGGACAGATATTGTTTAACAAATATCTAAAATATAGTGTTCTTACGAAACATAATTTCCTGCCCTGATAAACTGAATTACCTGTATTTTTCCTTTAGAGTTTTTTTTAGAATGGGAGGTGAGAGGTTATATAATATATAGTATTTTTGTTAGGACAGAGTGTATATTTTAAGTAACCATTGGGTTTTTATCTAAGGAAATGCCTAGGGCAAATAGTGATGGTCCTGAACATGACCTTCAGACATTTAAAGGATAAAAGTTAAATGTAGATGGTAAATACATTGATGCCCCTCTAAGTTCCTTACTAAATTTCGAAATTTGTGATTTCTTTGTCCATATGTAAACATTGAAATTCTATGTGAAAAAATAAAACGATTTCACACATTTTTAATTTTGAAGTGATGAGCTTTTGATGGAACAGAGAAAGAAGGCTTTCTTTCCTTTTTTTATTTTTTTTTTTTTTTTATTTTTTTTTGCTCTTTTGGAGACTGGGTTTCACTCTGTCACCCAGGCTAGAGTGCAGTGGTACCATCATGGCTGGCTCACTGCTGCCTCCACTTCCTGGGCCCAGGTTGATCCTCCTACCGCAGCCTCCTGAGTAGCTGGGACTACCACCATGCCCAGCTACTTTTAAATTTTTTTGTAGAGATGGGGTCTTGCCCTGTTGCCCAGGCTGGTCTCAATTTCCTGGGCTCAAGCAGTCCACCTACTTCAGCCTCCCAAAGTGCTGGGATTATAGATGTGAGCCACTGCACCTGGCTGAAAAAAGACTTTCTGAACTGCTAAAGATAAGTGATTTTAATGCAAGCAAGGACATCATTATGTCTTAAATGGAAAATAAAGCTGACAGTTACCTCCATCCTAATAATATTTTTTCTTTATTATTTTATTTATTTATTTATTTATTCTTTTGAGACAGAGTCTCACTCTGTCACCCAAGCTGGAGTGCAGTGGCGCAATCTTGGCTCACTGCAGCCTCCGCCTCCTGGGTTCAAGTGATTCTCCTGCCTCAGCCCTTCTGAGTAGCTGAGATTACAGGCGTGCACCACCATGCCCAACTAATTTTTGTATTTTTAGTAGAGATGAGGTTTCACCATGTTGGCCAGGCTGGCTCCATCATAATATGCTTAACCCAGTTCTCTGGAATACTTACCTGTCCCCTCCATTTACATGAGCATAAGCCTGTGCTCTCTCTTCTATTATTATTATATTTCTTGCTTCTTTTCTTAATCCATGAGTTAGTTTATAAATCTCCTTTTCCTTTTAAAAATTTATTTCTTCTTATAATTTTTTAATCATATAATGGTCCCGAAGACCTTAAACAAATTGAATAAAATTTCAATTTATTGAGAAGATATTGAATAAAATGGTGAGACAGACTCCTCTAGTAGGAATCTCATGTTTCTTTTCTGACTTTACAACTTACTAGTTCCTGGGACTTTTGGCAAGTTGTTAAATTTTTTGCACTTTAGTATTCTTAGCTATAAGTGAGAGGCTAAAAGTCAAAACAATAGAAGATTATGCTGAATTTATTTGCCAAATGCTTTTTAAAGGATTTTATATGTATTAACTCATGTAATTTTTAAAATAACTCTGATGAAGCTGATGAACATGGATGTTAAGTGAGTTATCCAAGGTACTAAAAAATACCAAAGCCAGAATTTGAACTCAGATAGTCTTGCCTTCACAGTCTGTGCTGTCTACAACTACATTATTCTTCCACTAGTATTTGCTATGCTGAAGACTACAACACTGGATCAGAATTCTTTTTACAGATGCGTATTATGTTGTGAGCTCATCATCCTTGATTTAAAGCAGAATTCCCTACATTAATTCAAACATATATAATTGAGTAACATAAATGTGATTATAAATGACAGAGCAAATATTAAGTAATGAATTTGGTAGACCAACTGAAGTGACTCAAAATATATAATGCTGCCTGGGAAGGCCTCTAAGGAAGAGGAATGAGACTTTGAGACTAATAATTTTGGTGCGAAAGTGGAGCTGTTTTTGTGTAGAAAATGCTAAAGGATGTTCCACTTGGAGACACAGCATGATTGACTAGTAAGTAAAAAGTACAGGTGGGCATAATTGAAGACCCTTTAAATTATTGTGAAGAACTTAGGCTAGAATGTGGATATTTATATAAAGAGTAGACAGATTTGGGTAGATAACCTAAAGGTATGAGATCAGGACTTTTACTTTGATTTGAAAGCCCATAGTGTTGAGAAGTGAATCAAAACAGTTAAGGTATGTACTCTTCACAGAATAACCCATTGCAAGAGGAAGGTGCTGAGTAGATACAGATGTTGTTGCAATGGTAATGGCCTGAGCTAGGGATATATACATGAATGAGAAGGTTCTTTAGAAAACTAGCATGCTTTCTGAATGCTGTATATACCTGTAATTATTTGTAGTGTCATTTTATCAGTTTGACAGATCTTTATTTTGTAGATACTGTATGCCAGGCATTGTACTAGGGTACTGTGGCACATACCAAGAAGAATAAGACATAAGACACATAATTTTAGGACAAGGGTAAACTATAGAAGGTATTTTAAGAAAGATAAACTATTGTGTGCACAGGAAGTAGGGATTATTTCTTATTAGTATTGTCTGAGGAGACTTCATAGGTTATGTGGCTTAGCTTTCAGGTGGAGACAGGCAGAGCAAAGTAGAAAGGATACCATTCAGGGTACATCTGTATAAATGAGGATTAAGTGTCTATCATGAAAAGTATTGTTCTAGATCCTGAGAAAACATCAATGAGCAAAACACAAAACCTACATCCTGTCCTCATGAGGTTTGTATTCTGATTGAGGGGAGGAAGTTTAGAGAGAGAAAGATATGAGTAAACACAAGATAAGAGGTCTTTATTAAAGGTATGGGGTAGAATAGTATTAGGATTTGAGTGGGAACACAGTAGTTAATTTTGTCTGGATAAGATTTTCCTTTTTGAAGTTAATTTTCTTTATAAAAATTAATGCTTATCAGACCACACCTTTTGTATTCTAAGCACTGAGTTAAGTGTTGAGGGGAACAGTTGGTAAACAAGACAGTCATACCCTCTCCTCATGAAACTCTTACTCAAGCAGGAAGATAAACTGATAAGGTAGGATGAATGTACATTCCTGGTGTTGCTTATTGTCTCAGCGTAACTACTAGTTCCATGTTCATTCTCCAGATAGCATGTGGATAATAAATTATGTGGTCACAGTAAGATAAGGGTCTTTGAGAACTATAGGGCCATGTAGCAGAGAGGCATAACAATCTAAGAATCAGGGAAGGTTTTTTTGAAGAAGTGATATTAATTGGAGGCCTGATGGATGAACTGAAATAGGACAGATTAGTGGGATTTGGAAGGTGAAAAACTGGTCGTAAAAAGGAATGCCCTCAAAGTGCAAGACAGGTCAGTATGGCTGACCGAGCATAGAATCCAAGAAAGACAGTAATTCCTTACTTTTCAACTTTTTATATCCTCCTCCTCCTCCTCCTCCCCCCCTCCCTTCTCCCTTCTTCTCCCTTCTTCTCCCTTCTCCTTCCTTCTTCTCCCTTCTCCTTCCTTCTCCTTCCTTCTTCTCCCTTCTCCTCCCTTCTCCTCCCTTCTCCTTCCTTCTCCTCCCTTCTCCGTCCTTCTCCTCCCTTCTCCTTCCTTCTCCTCCCTTCTCCTCCCTTCTCCTCCCTTCTCCTTCCTTCTCCTCCCTTCTCCTTCCTTCTCCTCCCTTCTCCTTCCTTCTCCTCCCTTCTTCTCCCTTCTCCTCCCTTCTTCTCCCTTCTCCTTCCTTCTTCTCCCTTCTCCTTCCTTCTTCTCCCTTCTCCTTCCTTCTTCTCCCTTCTCCTTCCTTCTTCTCCCTTCTCCTTCCTTCCTTCTCCCTTCTCCTTCCTTCTTCTCCCTTCTCCTTCCTCCTTCTCCCTTCTTCTCCCTTCTTCTCCCTTCTTCCTTCTTCTCCCTTCTTCTCTTCTTCCTTCTTCTCTTCTTCCTTCTTCTTTCTTCTTCTTCGAGACCGGGTCTTGCTACATTTCCCAGGCTGGTCTCAAACTCCTGGGCTCAAGTAGTTCTCTTGCCTTGGCCCCCCAAAGTGCTAGTATTAAGGTGTGAGCCACCTGTGCTTGGCCAGTTTCCTGACCTTTTTGCATTTTGCTTTTAAATTTGGGCTTGCAAGCAATTAAACTATTCCAAGGAAACGTGTCAAGGAGTAGAAGAAGGAACACGTATCTTAGGTAGTTTTTTAGCAGTAGATCATGCCTGTAATGCAGCACTTCGAGAGTCCTGGGCATCAGGGTAAGACCTACCTCTCCATTTCTACCAAAAAAAAAGAAAGAAAGAAAGAAAACTGGGTGTGGTGGCATTTGCCTCTAGTCCCAGCTACTGGAGAGGCTGAGGCCAGAGGATTGCATGAGCCCAGGAGTTTGAGGTTGCAGTGAGTCATGATTGTGCCACTGCACTCCAGCCTGAGCAACAGAGCAAGACCCTTTCTCAAAAAAAGAAAGAAATGCCTTAAAACAGTGAGTGCTCCACATATAAGTGAAATTATACAGTATTTTCTATCTGTGGCTGGCCTATTTCACTTAGCATAATGCCCCCAGATATTCATGTTGTCGCAAATGACAGAATTTCTTGTTCTTTAAAGACTGAATAATATTTCATTGTGTATGTGTACTACATTGTTTCGACCCATTCATAGGCACTTCGGTTATTACCATACCTTGGCTGTTGTGAATAGTGCTGCAGTGAACATTGGAGTGCAAATATCTTTTTGACATACTGAATTTATTTCCTGTGGGTATATACCCAGTAGTGGGATTGCTGGATCATATTGTAATTCTATTTTTAGTTTTTTGAGGAACCTCTATCCTGTTTTCCAAAATGGCTGTACTAATTTATAATACCACCAACAGTGTATAAGGATTTCCTTTTCTCCACATCCATGCCAATACTTGTCTTTTATCTTTTTGGTAATAATCAGTCTAACAGTTGTGAAATTATATTTTACTGTGGTTTTAATTTACATTTCTCTTATGATTAGAGATGTTGAGCATTTTTTCATATATCTGTTTGCATTTGTATGCTTTCTTTTGAGAAATGACTGTTCAGGTTCTTTGCCCATGTTGAAATATGGTTATATGTGTTCTTGTTATTGAGTAGTTTGAGTTCCTTATATATTTTGGATATTGTTCCCTTTTCTGATGTATTATTTGCGTGTATTTTCTCCTAGTCTGTGAGTTATCTGTTCACCCTATTGTGTCCTTTGCTGTGCAGAAGCTTTTTAGTTTGATGCAATCCCATTTATCTATTTTTGCTTTCACTGCCAATGATTTTGGGGTCACATCCAAGAAATCTCTGCCCAAACCAGTGTCAAGGAGCTTGCCCCCCTGTATTAGTCCGTTTTCACACTGCTGTAAAGAACTACCTGAGACTGGGTAATTTATAAACAAAAGAGGTTTAATTGACTCACAGTTCTGTGTGGCTGACAAGGCCTCAGGAAACTTACAATGATGGCAGAAGGCGAAGGGGAAGCAAGGCACGTCTTACATGGCAGCAGGAAAAAGAAGAGTGAGAGGGGAACTTTCAAACACTTAAACCCTCAGATCTTGTGAGAACTCACTATCATGAGAACCAGCATGTAGGAAACTGTCCCCATGATCCAGTCACCTCCCACCAGGTCCTTCCCTCAACAAGTGAGGATTACAATTCAAGATGAGATTTGGGTGGGGACACGGAGCTAAACCATATCATACTCTGTTTTCTTCTAATAGTTACAGAGTTTCAGGTCTAACACGTAAGTCTTTAAACCATTTTGAGTTTATTCTTCTATAGGAGTGAGATAAGGGTCCATTTTCATTCTTCTGTATGTGGCTACCCAATTTTTCCAACCGTTTATTGAAGAGACTGTCCTTTCCCCATTGTCTGTTGTGGGCAACTTTGTTGAAAATCAATTAAGCTTAGATGTGTGGGTTTATTTCTGGGCTTTCTATCCTAATCCACTGGTTGATGTGTCTGTTTTTGTACCAGTACCATGCAATTTTGATTACTGTAGCTTTGCAATATATTTTGAACTCCTGTAGAGTGATGCCTCCAGCTTTTGTTCTTTTTGGTCAATACTGGTTTAGCTCTTTGGAGTCTTTTGTGGTTCCATGCAAATTTTAAGATTTTTTTTTTTCTATTTTTGTGAAGAATGAGATTGGAATTTTGATGGTCAATTGCATTGGATCTGTAGATCACTTTGGGTAGTATGGACATTTTGACAGTATTTTTATTCTTCCAATTCATGAACATGGGATATCTTTCCATTTATTCATGCTATCTTCTATGTCTTTCATCAGTGTTTTATAGTTTTTATTATACAGACATTTCTCTTTTTAAAATTGATTCTCAGGTATTTTATTTTTTGATGCTAATGTAAATGGATTTCTTTTTAAATTTTATTTTTATTATTATTATTTTTTTCTTTTTTTCTCCTGAGACGGAGTCTCGCTCTGTCTCCCAGGCTGGAGTGCAGTGGCGCGATCTCGGCTCACTGCAAGCTCCGCCTCCCGGGTTCACACCATTCTCCTGCCTCAGCCTCCGGAGTACTAATTTTTTGTATTTTTAGTAGAGACGGGGTTTCACCGTGTTGACCAGGATGGTCTCGATCTCCTGACCTCGTGATCCTCCCACCTCGGCCTCCCAAAGTGCTGGGATTACAGGCGTGAGCCACAGCGCCCGGCCTTAAATTTTAATTTTTTATTTCAGTAGCTTTCGGGGTATAAGCAGTTTTTGGTTACATGGATGAATTGTATAGTGGTGAAGTCTGGGATTTTAGCGTGCCTGTCACCAAGCTAGTGGACATTATACCCAATAAGTAGTTTTTCATCCCTTACGCTCCTCCTGCCTTCCTCCTTCTGAGTCTCCAATGTCCATTATACCACTCTTTACACCTTTGCATACAAGTGAGAACATGCGATATTTGATTTTTGATTCCCGAGTTATTTCCCTTAGAATAATGGCCTCCACTTCTGTCCAAGTTGTTACAAAAGACATTATTTTGTTCTTTTTTATGGATGAATCGTATTCCGTGGTGTATATATACACATCACATTTTCTTTATCCACTGATTGGTTGATGGGCACTTAGGTTGATTCTGTATCTGTGCAGTTGTGAATTGTGCTGCAGTAAGCATAAACATGCAGGTGTCTTTTTGATACAGCGACGTATTTTCCTTTGAATAAATACCCAATAGTGGGATTGGTGGATTGAATGATAGATTTACTTTTAGTTCTTTGAGAAATCTTCATACTGTTTTCCGTAGAGGTTGTACTAATTTACATTCCTACCAGCATTGTATAAACATTCCCTTTCACGACATCCATACAAACAATCTGTTGCTTTTTGACTTCCTAATAATGGCCATTCTGGCTGGGATAAGATGGATGGAATCTCATTGTGGTTCAATTTGCATTTCTCTTATCATTAGTTGTGTTGAAATTTTTTATATATATTTTGGCTGGTTGTATACCTTCTTTTGGGAAATGCCTGTTCATGTCTTTTGCTCACTTTTTTTCTTGCTGATTTTTTTGTGTTCCTTGTAGATTCTAGATATTAGTCATTTATTGGATGCATAATTTGCAAATATTTTATTCCATTCTACAGGTTATTTGCTTATTCTGATGATTTCCTTTTACTGTGCAGAAGCTGCTTAGTTTATTTCCCATTTATTTTTGTTTTTGTAGCATTTGCTTTTGGAGTCTTAGTCACAATTTCTTTGCCTAGTCCAATGTCCAGAAGAGGTGTTCATGTACATTTTTGTAGGTTTAGGTCTTAGATTTAAGTCTTTAGTTCATCCTTTTTTCTTCTTCTTCTTCTTTTTTTTTTTTTTTTGTTGAGATGGAGTCTTGCTCTGTTGCCTGGACTGGAGTGCAGTGGCGCTATCTTGGCTCACTGCAGCCTCTGCCTCCCGGGTTCAGACAATTCTCCTACATCAGCCTCCTGAGTAGCTGGGACTGCAAGGCGTGTGCCACCACACCTGGCTAATTTTTGTATTGTTGGTAGAGATAGGGTTTCACCATGTTTGCCAGGCTGGTCTTGAACTACTGACCTCAAGTGATCCACCTGCCCCGGCGTCCCAAAGTGCTGGAATTACAGGCATGAGCCACCATGCTTGTCCTTGTCTTTAGTTCATCTTGAGTTGATTTTTGTAAATGGTGAGAGATAGGAATCCAGTTTCATTCTTTTACATGTGGCTGTCCAATTTTCCCAGCACCATTTACTGAATAGGGTAGGGTATCCTTTCCCCAGTTTATGTTTTTGTATGCTTTGTTGAAGGTGAAGGTTAGTTGGTTGTAAGTATTTGACTTTATTTCTGGGTTCTCTTTTCTGTTCCATTAGTCTGTGTATCTGCTTTTATACCAGTGCCATGCTGTTTTGGTTACTATAGCCTTGTAGTATAATTTGAAGTTGATTAATGTGATGTCTCCACATTTGTTCTTTTTGCTTAGGATTACATTGGCTATGTAGGCTCTTTTTTGGTTCTGTATGAATTTTAGGATTTTTCTAATTCTATGAAAATGTTGGTATTTTGATAGGAATTTAAATCTGTAGATTGCTATGGGCAGTATGGTCATTTTCACAGTTTTGATTCTTCCATTCCATGAGCATAGGATATATTTCCACTTGTTTGTGTCATCTGTGATTTTCTCAACAGTATTTTGTAGTTCTTGTAGAAATCTTTCACCTCCTTGCTTAAGTATATTCCTAGGTTTTTTAATTTTTGGGTGCAGTTGCTCATGCCTGTAATCCTAGCACTTTGGGAGCCTGAGATGGGCCGATCATGAGGTTGAGAGTTTGAGACCAGCTAGACCAACATGGGGAAATCCCTTCTCTACTAAAAATACAAAAATTAGCTGGATGTGGTGGCATGCACCTGTAATCCCAGCTACTCAGGAGGCTGAGGTGGGAGAATCGCTTAAACCTGGGAGGCAGAGGTTGCAGTGAGCTGAGATCACGCCACTGCACCCATCCTGGGTGACAGAGCGAGACCTGTCTAAAAAAAAAAAAAAAAAAGATTGAGTTCTTGAGTTGATTCTCAGCTTGATAGCTGTTTGTGTATAGCAGTGCTACTGATTTGTGTACATTGATTTTGTAACTTTGAGACTTTACTGAATTCATTTATTAGTTCTGAGAGTCTTTTGGAGAAGGCTTTAGGGTGTCTAGGTGTAAGATCGTATTATCAGCAAATAGAGATAGTTCGTTTCCTCTTTTCCAGTTTGGATGCCCTTTTTTTAAATTTCTCTTGTCTGATTGCTCTGGCTATGACTTCCAGGACTATGTTGAATAGAAGTGGTAAAAATGGGCATCTTTGTCTTGTTCCAGTTCTTAGGTGGAATGCTTTCAACTTTTCCCCATTCTTTATGATGTGGGTTTGTCATAGATGGCTCTTGTTTTTTTCAGGTGTGTTCCTTTGATGCCTAGTTTGTTGAGGGTTTTTATCATAAAAGGATGCTGGATTTTATCAAGTGCTTTTTCTGTGTCTTTTGAGATGACCATATTGTTTTTGTTTTTAATTTTATGTGGTGAATCACATTTATTGACTTGCATATGTTGAACCATCCCTGCATCCTTGGGATGAAACCCACTTGATTGTGGTTAATTACTATTTTTTGATGTGCTGTTGGATTCAGTTTGTTAGTATTTTTGTTGAGGATTTTTGCATCTATATTCATCAGGGATATTGGTCTGTAGTTTTCTTTTTTCTTTCTTTTTTTGTTATATTCTCTCCTGGCTTTGGTATCAGGGTGATACTAGCTTCATAGAATTAGTTAGGGAGGGTTCCATCTTCTCAGTCTTTTGGAATAGTTTCTGTAGAATTGGCACCAATTCTTCTTTGAATGTCTGGTAGAATTCGGCTATGAATCCATCTGGCCCTGGGCTGTTTTGTTTTTGGCAGTTTTTAAATTATTGATTTAATCTCATTGCTTGTTATTGGTCTATTCAGGATTTCTATTTCTTCCTGATTCAAGCAAGGATGATTGTGTGTTTTTTGGATTTTATCCATTTCCTCTAGATTTTCTAGTTTGTGTGCATAGAGGTGTTCACAGTAGTCTTGAATGGTCTTTTATAATTCTTTGTGTCAGTCGTAATGTCTCCGTTTTCATTTCTAATTGAGCTTATTTGTATCTTCTCTCTTGGTTAATCTACCTAGTGGTGTCTCAGTTTTATGTATCTTTTCAAAGTACCAACCTTTTGTTTCATTGATACTTTGTATTTGTTTGTTCCTTTCAGTTTCATTTAGTTCTGCTCTGATCTTTTTTATCTCTTTTCATCTGCTAGCTTTAGGTTGTCATGTTCTTGTTTCTCTAGTTCATTGAGGTATGAAGATAGGTTGTCAGTTTGTGATCTTTCAGAACTTTTGATGTAGATATTTAGTGCTGTAATCTTAACTCTTAGTGCTGCTCTTGCTGTATTCCAGGGGTTTCAGTAACTTGTATCACTGTTACCATTCATTTGGAAAAAAAATTTAAATTCCATCTTTATTTCATTGTCAACCCAAAAGTCATTCAGGAGCAGGTTGTTTAACTTCTGTGTATTTGTATAGTTTTGAGGGTTCCTTTTGGAATTGATTTTTTGTCTTATTCTGCTGTGGTTTTATTTGATTTGTTTTTTACAAATATATCTGTTTCGTGGTCTATTATATGGTCTATCTTGGAGAATGTTCTGTGTGCTGACGAGAAGAATGTATGTATTCTGTGGTTCTTGGGTAGACTGTTCTATAAATATCTGTTCAGTCCATTTGTTCTGGAATGCAGGTTAAGTCCAGTGTTTCTTTGTTGACTTTCTGCCTCAGTGATCTGTTTAGTGCAGCTAGTGAGGTATTGAAGTCTCCCATTATTATTGTGTTGCTGTCTGTCTCTTTTCTTAGCTCTAGTACTAGTTGTTTTTATGAATCTGGGAGCATTGCAGTTAGGTGCATGTATATTTAGGTTTGTTATATCTTCTTGTTGAATTGATCCTTTTATCATTATATAATCGTGTCTTTTTGTTTTGTTTGTAACCGTTGTTGTTTTAAAGTCTTTTTTATCTGATATATGAATAGCTACTTCTGCTTGCTTTTGGCTTCCATTTGCCGGAAATCTCTTTTTTCACTCCTTTATCTTGAGTCTTTAAGGATCCTTACATGTTAGGTGTGTCTTCTGAAGACAGCAGCTACTCAGTTTGTGATTTTTTTTTTTAATCCATTCAGCCAGTGTATATCTTTCAAGTGGAACATTTAGACCATGTACATTCAACATTAATGTTGAGATGTGAGATACTATTCCAGTCATATTGTTGATTGTTACATAGTGACTTTGTTTTCTTCCTTGTGTTATTGTTTCACAAGCCCTGTGAAGTTTATACTTTCAGGAGTTTCTGTTCTTTTGCACATCAACCTTTTGTTTCAAGAACTCCTTTTAGCATTTCTTGTAAGCAGGCCTATTATTGACAAGCTTCTTTAGCATTTCCTTTTCTGAGAGACTTTATTTCTCCTTCACTTAAGAAAGTTAGTTTTTTTTTGTTTGCTTTGTTTTGTTTTGTTTTTTTGTTTTTTTTGTTTTTTGTTTTTTTTTTTTGCTAGATACAAAATTCTTCACTGACAGTTAGCCCTTCTGGCTTGTAAGGTTTCTGCTGAGAAGTCTGCTGTTAGTCTGATAGGTTTTCCTCTACAGGTTACCTGATGCGTTTGTCTAACTGCTCTTAGACTTCTTTCTTTCACATTGACTTTAGATAATCTGATGACTATATGATGTCCTTTTTGCAGTGAATCTCCCAGAAGTTCTTTGAGCTTCTTGTATCTCTAGCAAGACCAGGGAAATTTTCCTCAATTATTCCCTCAAATAGGTTTTCCAAATTTTAACTTTTCCTTCTCCCTCAGGAACACCTATGATTCTTAGGTTTGGCTGTTTTACATAATCGCATATATTTTGGAGACTGTTCATTTCTTTTCATTATTTTTATCTGATGAGGTTAACCTGAAAGTCTTGTCTTCGAGCTCTGAAATTATTTTTTTCTACCTGGTCTAGTCTGTTGTTAAAACTTTCTACCACATTTTGTAATTCTCGATATAGGTCTTTTATTTCCAAAAGTTCTGATTGGCTTTGCTTTAAAATATTTGTCTCTTTAGAAAATTTTTCCTTCATATTCTGAACTGTTATTTAAAATTTTTTCTGTTGCATTTTTACCTTGTTTCTCTTTGAGTAAATTCACAATTGACTTTTTGAATTATGTTATTATTGAGATGGAGTCTTGCTATGTCGCCCAGGCTGGAGTGCAGTGGCACCATCTTGGCTCAACCTCCGCCTCCTGGATTCAAATGATTCTCCTGACTCAGCCTCCTGAGTAGCTGGGACTACAGGCACGTGCCACCATGCCCAGCCAAATTTTGTATTTTTAGTGGAAATGGTGTTTCACCATGTTGGCCAGGAAATGGTGTTTCACCATGTTGGCCAGGCTGGTCTCTATCTCCTGACCTCAAATGATCCTCCCACCTTGGCCTCCCAAATTGCTGGGATTATAGGCATGAGCCACTGTGCCTGGCCACTTCTAATTATTTTTGAATTTATTTTTGATTCAACTGTGTCTTTTCATTTCTTACCTTCCTCTGGCCCTCCTCACCCCCACCACTCCAGGATGTAACTTTAATGTTTATGGTTTATTGTCACCCAGCTTTGGCTCTGGGTGCTTTCTGTGGTGAAAACTCTATATTAGAGTTTCTTGGTTACAGAGAATCTTTGTGTAGTGGCTTTCTCAGATGCTGGTTGTAGTAGCATTGTGCAGGGTGTGTGAGCAGGCTTACTATCTCCAGTGGAGCTGGAGAATGGCAGAGGTCTCTTGAAGCTTATCTTGTTCCCCAGTGGTGTGCATTTAAAAATTTTCTTGGCCGGGTGCGGTGGCTCAAGCCTGTAATCCCAGCACTTTGGGAGGCCGAGATGGGCGGATCACGAGGTCGGGAGATCGAGACCATCCTGGCTAACACGGTGAAACCCTGTCTCTACTAAAAAATACAAAAAGCTAGCCAGGTGAGGTGGCGGGCGCCTGTAGTCCCAGCTACTCAGGAGGCTGAGGCAGGAGAATGGTGTAAACCTGGGAGGCGGAGCTTGCAGTGAGCTGAGATCTGGCCACTGCACTCTAGCCTGGGCGACAGAGCGAGACTCCATCTCAAAAAAAAAAAAAAAAAAAAAATTATCCTCTAATACTTTATTCACTGAATTGAATAGTTTAGGCTTGAGGCTGGTAGGAGGTACCCACAGGTATGGCCAAAGGAGGTAATACCCCAGTGGTGGGCAAAGTTCCCAGCCCAGCCTTGGCAGAGGCTGCTAGGGAAGCTCTCAGTGAAATGCACTGAAATCTTTTCAAGGGGAAGGAAAGAAACCACCAAAGCTGTCTTTCAGGCTGATAGGAAAACATTCACCTCCCAGTCACACTCCTCACCAGATGTTCCAGCTATTCATATCAGACAGGCATCTCTTTTCATCTGCAGGATTGTGATGTTCCATGTAAAGAGGGATTATGACTCTACCTCTCATGGAGGCCTGAATCTGGAGGGCACACCTCCTGTAGGGATGCAGTTACCCCAAAGTGTTCCAGGAAGAGTATCTACAGATACACCCATGCCAAGCTCCCGTGGGAGAGGCCCCAGCTGTGTCTGCAATGATGGGCGAGAGGAGAAGAAATCCCCTTCTTCTAGACCCTTCATGAGCACCAGGGCCGCCTGACTTTGGGGTAGAGCCAAACAAACTTTCCCCACTGAGCTTAGCACTGCACATGTTTCTCTTCTAAAAGAACCTTCCCCACAAGTGGAAAGTTAAAGGACTTGAGGCCTGCAGTTTGGTTCCTTTTGTCTCATGAGGTGCTCCCTTAATGTAGTACACCCCCCCACCCTGCCCCTTCCCTTAGGAGTAGTAGTCCCTGAGGGCCAGACTATTGTGGAGCTTGCTGCTCTTCTGGATGTAGCTGCTCAGTGGGGTTGCCACACTCCAGGCTGGTGCTGGGGAATGTGTGCAAGGGATTCAGTGATGTGACCTGTCCTCTAGTCTCCCGGCAGCGGGTACCAGCACCACCTCTGATGGGGGTGGGAAGGGAGTTACGTAGACTATGAGATTTCCTTGGTTATCTCAAGGAAATCTCCTTGAGATTTGTGTTGGCTTTCTCAAATGCCAGCTTGTGTTGGCTTTCTCAGATGCCAACTGTAGTAGTAATGTACTGGGCACGTGGACAGACTCAAGATCTTCTGGTTAGCCAGGGTGATACAGGCAATGACGATAGCTGAGGTCATGCAAAAAATTTATCCTTCCTGAGGGTGGTGTTATTGTCCCTGCAGATGTTGTAATGGGCTGTGCTGGTTGGCCTCAAGAGGTGATGCTTGCAAAAGAACACCAACTATGGTGGTAGTGGTGGGATTTGTGCTTGCCTTATGTTACCCAAGGTACTCTGGTGTCTCAGGTAATAGGTGGGGCTGTGGGCTTCCCAAAGTCCTAGTCTGTTGTGTTATGCTGCCAGGGCTAGTGAAGGGACAAAGCCAGATGGGGGCCGAGTCAGGCAAGTCTGCACTCTGGCTCTTGACATGTGGGCGCAAGCAGTGGCCCCAGTAGGGGTCAGAGGGCAGTTCCATGGCTGTCAGGATAGTGTTACAGGGTAGATGGAGCACAGCTGCCTCTGATGCACAGAATAATCCTCATTGGGCATCGGGTGTAGCAAATGGCAGTAAGGCCCACTCAGCTCCCACGGACTTGGCAAGAAAGGTCTCACACACAGTGTTCTGCTAGCAGCAGCCAGTTGGGTTGCAGGCAGCCAGCAGTTAGAACTCAGAACTGCCCCAGGCTATAAGCTTTCCCAGCCAAGACAGAAACCACAGTTTTCAGGCCATATCCCTCCAGGTCTGCCTGCAAAGCAGGGACACCCAGCTCCTGCACCTGTGGCTATAGCACACTTCTCACTTGCCCCTCTGTTCTGGCTAAGGGGGTCCATCTGCACTCAAGATTATATCACGAGTCTCAGTTGGGAGCATCTCTCAACCTGTGACCTCTGCCTGAATTAGCTGGCAGTCTTCCCTGAGATAGGATCAGGAATGGCTTCCCTCCGGGCCTGCTGGAGTCTGGGAATGGATGTAAAGCATGTCCTGATGCTGCTTCTCCTCATGTTCTCCCCACTGCTCATTAAGTCGGCTCCAGCACTGGGTAGCAAGCATTAAGGCATTCTCCTGTGGCCTGGATTGGGTTAAGGTATTTTATACCTGGGTAGGGTTAAGGCAGTTCCTACTGGCCTGACTCCCTAGTGGGAGTATGTGTCATGGAGGAAACCTGTCTCCCACTCAAGTGCTATAGATACAGTTTTCTACCTGCTTCATGGTGTAGGCTGCTGCCCACCACTTCTTTCAAAAGGCCTGCGGTTTCTTTCAGTTTTTCTGTTACGTTCCTGTGTTGCTTCTAGGAAAGAAGTTCACAACTTGAATTTCTACACATGATTTTATTTTTCCAAGTGGGAGGGTTATGTTAATCCCTTTAATCTACCATCTTGGAGAAAGAAAAAATGAATTGTTTTCTTAATAGCTTTTTTAGATAGTTTGTTGTTGGTGTATAGAAATGCTACTGATTTTTAGAGGTTAATCTTGTGTCCTGCAACTTTACTGAATTTGTTTACAACTTTACTGAATACTGTTCTGTTTTTGTTGAAGTCTTTAGGATTTTCTCTATATAAGAGCATGTCATCAGCAGAGACAGTTTGACTTCATTGTTTCCTATTTGGATGCCTTTTGTAGATAGTACCTGACTTAGAGAATGTTTTGGCTTACATTTTTTTGACTTTCTGATGGTGCAAAAGCAATACATATTCAGTAGTAACAGTACTTCAAGTACCTGTACAACCATTCTGGTTTTCACCTTCAATACAGTATTCAATAAATTACATGAGATATTCAACACTTTATTATAAAATAGATGCTTTTGCTCATGTGTGGCTTAATGTAAGTGTTCTGAACGTGTTTAAGGTAGGTTAGGCTGAGCTGTGATGTTCAGTAGGTTAAGTACAGTAAATGCATTTTTGGCTTATGGTATTTTCAGTTTATGATGGGTTTATTGGGACATAAGCCCATCATAAGTCAAGGAGCATCTCTAGTTCCTTCTCTTGCCTAATTGCTTTGGCTTGGCCATCCAGTACTATGTTGAATAGAAATGGTGAGAGTGGGCATCCTTGTCTCGTTCCTGGTCTTAAGAGGAAATGCCTTTAACTTTTCACCATTGAGTATGGTGTTAGCTATAGACTTATATATGACCTTTATTGTGTTGAGTAATGTTCTTTCTATACCCTATTTGTTGAGCGTTTTTGTCATGAAAGGATATTGTATTTTGTCCAATGCTTTTTAAAGTATCTTTGGGATGATCCTTCATTCTTTTTGTCTTTGATTCTTGTAATATGGTGAATCACATTTATTGATGCATGTCTATTGAATCAGCCTTACATCCCAGGGATAAATCCCACTTGATCATGGTGCATGATCCTTTTACTGAACTGTTGAATATGATTTGCTAGTATTTTGTTGCGGGATGAGTATTTCTTTGTATCAGCAGGTCCTTGGCATCAGTAGCAGATATATTCTAGTGGTCATCATAGTAGCCAGCACTTACTGTGTGTTTCAGTTACCATGCCAAGTGCTTTACATGAAATATTTTATTGATGTTCTTAACAGACCTCTAAAGGTAGTATCATAATCCTCTTTTTATAGATGAGAAAACAAGCATAAAGTTCAAGTAATTTGCATGACATCACATAATACAACTTTCCCTTATCCTACCAGAAGGGAAGAATGAGAATTAGTGAACCAGTAGTTCAGACTGAGATGACTGAGTTGAGTTAAGGGAATATGAGATTTGTACCTTTCTAAAGTAATCTTATGTGTTAACTTAATTATAGCTTGGTTGGCTGGCACTAAAACTGAGGCATAAATAGAGTTGTTTTTAATAGCTCTTCTATTTCACCTTGCTCTCAGTGTGTACCTGGGACCTAAGTGCTGGATTCTAGCTTGTAGGGGTAGCTCTGGTCTTTTTCAATCAAGACCCCTATTCTCTGCCCAGAGGTTGATTAGATTATCTGATGAGAAAAATGCTAAGGGATTAAAGGATAGGTTAATTTCAGAAATGTGTCTTGGTGCAATTGCTCTCTCACTCATCTGGTATGATCTTTTAAAAATGCATGTACAGTTAGGATCATGTGTGGGACAAAGAGTTTTTGCCAGAGAGAGAATATATATGCAACTAGCATCATAACCATAAATTATTTCTGTTTGCCCCTCTTTAACATTTACTATTGAAGTTGAACTTTTGAGGGCTCAATAAAGCAATAAAAAACATTTCTTAGGAGAGAGAGAGGAGTTATCACAATGTATATATTCAAAATTTCCAAGAGCAGAAAACTTTATTGTTTTTGACACCCAGGTTAACTCTAAGCAGTACATATGAAGTGTATTTAGGAGATCATTCAGTTGCTCTAGCAAAGGAAGAAAAATAAAACTATAACTGATGTACACTCACAGAAAGACAAATATTGCATATTCTCATTCATATGTGGTAGCTAAAAAAGTGGATTTCATGAAGATAGAAAATAGATTGGTGATTACCAGAGGCCAGGAAGGGTAGGGGGAAGGGAGATGAAGACAGGTTGATTAATGGATATGAGTATACACTTAGATAGAAGAAATAAGAACTGGCTGGGCGTGATGACTCACGCCTGTAATCCCAGTAGTTTGGGAGGCTGAGGCAGGTGGATCACTTTAGGTCAGGAGTTCGAGACCAGCCTGGCCAACATGGTGAACCCTGTCTCTACTAAAAATACAAAAATGAGCCAGGCGTGGTGACACACACCTGTAATCTCAGCTACTCGGGAGGCTGAGGCAGGAGAATCACTTGAGCATGGGAGGTGGAGGTTGCAGTGAGCCAAGATTGCACCACTGCACTCCAGCCTGAGTAACAGAGCGAGACTCCATCCCAAAAAAGAAGAAGTAAGACCTGATGTCTGATAAATCAGTAGGGTGGCTGTAGTTAACATTAATTGATTGTATATTTCAAAATAGCTAAGAAGAGAATAATTGGAATATTCCCAGTATAAACAAAAGATAAATAAAGTTTGAGGATATCAAATTTTTCATTTGATTATATGAATGGATTAAATTATCACATGTATCCTGAAAATATGTACATCTAATATGTATCAATAAAAAAAATAGCAAAAGTTTAAAAAATCTATAACTGGCTTAAACCAGAGAGATTTATTTCTCTGTCAGGTAGAAGCCCAAGCTGATGGATGGGTCAGAGATATAAACAGCTCTGTTCGACAAGGTCATTCAGATGTTGAGGTTCCTTCTAATCCTGTTTTTCCGGTATTTTCCTAGGGTATTACCCTCAGCTATTTATGGTTAAGCAAGATCACCACCACCATATCTGTCTTAAATCTGCAATAAGAGAGGAAGAATGAATGGTGGGCAAGCAGGTTTCTTTCAAAGACATGACCCAGAAGTGGCACACATCACTCCTGCTCACATCCCATTGGTTACACTGTAGTCACATGGCCACAAGTAGCTCATGAATCTGGAAAGGTAGTCTGTGGCTGGGCAGACATGAGTAGATACTGTAAAGATCTATTACTGTAAAGGATGAGGGGAGAATGAATATTAGGGGATCGTTAGCAGTTTTCACTACAGAAGTTTATTTATAATTTTTGTCAGCCTATCTCGCAGTCAGTTAAAAGAGTTGTTAGAGAATAGCCATACCAAAGGACTTTGTAGTATCAGATCAGTAGCATACTAAAATATAGTAGAATAGATTTCACTAGTGATTTAAACTCATTTTCAGAAACAAAGCACAAAACTGAATGTTCGAGAATTTGATGAGATCCCTTCAAACTGTGTTAAAGTTGCTGGATATATGAGCTAATAATTATTTATTTTGTTCTTATATTTTAGGCCTCAACTCCATATAGCATAGATTCAGATTCTTTGGGAATGGAGTGTATTATTTCGGGAAGTGCCTCTCCAACTCTGGCAATCAACACTGTGACTAACAAAGTAATTTCATTTTTTTAAACATTATTGAAATGTCATTGAGTAGTACATTTAATTTGCCTTTGTAGTAATGATAGAATCCTGTATGGTTCAGTTTAAAGATTATATATATTTGTTTACCCTATACATGGTAGCTTGAACGCTAAATTCAGAATGTTTTGAGGTATGCACAAATTAGAACAAAATACCTCTCAGGAGAAATTAGAAGGTGCTTATTGAGAAGTTCTATACTTGTTTAAAAATTCTTGGCTCTCTCAGTTCCCATTGGTAGAATTTGTGAGCCAGCATTTTATTGAATCAGTTTGTTTCAAAATCATTAATTACCTCTCCAAATATGCGGTTGAAAAAAAGATTGTCAAATTCTGATGAGTTAACAGTCAAGTAAAATAAAAATTGGACAGCCTCATAGAGTTCACTGGGATGGTGGTCTACCTATTTTCATGATATTCAAGTCTAGGAATATAGCCAGGAACAGTATATGGTTGTTTGCTACATTTTGATGTTGAGTCACAACTTTGTGATGGGTCATTATATACCTAGTGGGATACAGGTATATATCTGTCTCTTCTTTATAAGACAGTTTCTTAACGTTACATCTCAAAACCCTAAAAAGGTTCTGGGAGGTTCATGAATCCAGTTTTGTTCATCTGTTTTCTTACCTACTAGACCATGAGTACTCCAGAGCCATACATCTCCCATACTTACGCTTAGATTCTCTTTCAGTCTTGTTTTCATTTTCTCCCTCTAGATTTCACCCTCTTTTTCTCTCTCCCTCTCTCTGACTTTCATTCTCTCACTTCACGCGCACACGTAAATGTGAACACATACACATACACCATTGCACTAACATGGCACTCCTAGGATCCTTTTACTTGTAGAAAGATAATGATTAAACAGACGACAGATTATAATCAGAGTGACATAATTCAAATTTCCAGTTCAGAAAGGAAACTGGCAGCCTAGGCATAGAGGAATGATTCTTCCCACATGGCAATCTGAAATCATTACATCACAGTCACTTAGAGGATTTATGGGGCAGTTGGGGGGTGGAGGGTGGTGGGGGTTGGGTCGTGGTAGTGGTGGTAATCCCAGGATTCCATTGCAGTTCTACCAAATCAGTTATTGTGTCATGATGAGTAGGGCCCAGAAATATGTACTTTAAAAAATGATCTCTAATGGTGACCAGCTAGATAAGAATTTCTGGTGAAGTGGATGGGTTAGAATCAGAAATACCTAATACTGCTCTGTGCAGTAGTCTAAGTGGTGATGAGGACCTAAACATAGATGGTAGTGTGGTTACTAGGAAACAATTAGGAAGTAGTAATGCTGGGACTTTATGACCAAATAATGTGGATGTCAGAGGAACTGAAGGTTTTGGATTTCTGCATCCAGATATGACAGACTACTAGTATTAGATTATCCTTTCTGCCTATCTGTGTAAAATACCAGACAGACATAGCCACACACCCCTCCCTACCACCTCTTTGATTAAAAAAGAAGAAGAAGGAGGTATTGGAAACTAAGACAGCCAGGACTTCAGGGGTCAGGAGCCCAGAGAAGAGGTAAACACATTGAGATAAGCTTTGTACATTTTCCTTTGGTACATTTCCCAATTCTCAGTGCATGGCGTAGGGGGGCTACACAGGGAGCAGTAGCATAGAGCACTCATTAAACCAGGGAGACAAAAATTGGAGTTTGGAGTTACCGAACAGCCAGGGCTTGCAGAGCCGAGATCCTGAGGAATCTCGGGTGAATTCAACTTTTTTTTTTTTGAGATCTCACTCTGTCGCCCAGACTGGAGTGCAGTGGTGCGATCTTGACTCACTGCAACCTCCGCCTCCCGGTTTCTAGCAATTCTTTGCCTCAGCCTCCCAAGTAGCTTTACTGGTGCCCACTTCTGCGCCTGGCTAATTTTTGTATTTTCAGTAGAGATGGGGTTTCACCATGTTGGCCACGCTGGTCTCAAAACTCCTGACCTCGGGTAATCTGCCCGCCTTGGCCTCCCAAAGTGCTGGCATTACAGGTGTGAGCCACCGCACCCGGCTGAGTTCAGCTTTTTGTAAGCAGTATCCACTTAAGGCAATTGCCAACTCCTAATTGTGTATGCTAGGGCTCAGACACAAAGTAGTTTTCGCTAGCCAAAATTCAACACTCTCACAGAACAGGAGGGACAAATATTGTAGTTTATGGTCTTCAAAGGAGAAGAGAGCCATGGTAATACACCGTAGGCTTTCAACTTGATATCTGAGAAGAATTTTGTTCTAAGAGTAAGTGCAAGCCAAGATAGATCAGCCTCAACAGTTACTAGAGTGGTATGCTAATATTCTTTCTGCCAAAAGAAAACGGAATTCTCTCTGGAGGAAGATAACATCATCCAGAGCTTCTGTAATTTTCCATAAGTGTAAGGTGTAGCATTCAGTCAAAATTTCCAGGTGTGCTAGGAGAGAGTTTGAAATAAGTAAATATGCAGTTGTGGGGAGACAGTATAAACATTGATCGCAAAATAACTATAACTGATATGGTCAAGAAAATAGATGAGTTATAGAAAATTTACCAGAGAATTGGAATTTATATGGAAGAATCAAGAGGAAACTTGATTAAACCTGGCAGATGGGATTAATAGCAGATCAGGCACATCAGCGGAGAAATTTAATGAACTGGAAAATAGGTCTATAGAAAACGTGCAGATGGAAGCACAGAGAGAAGAAAAGATGGAAAATTCAGAAAAATTTGAGGTAAATGGGACATGGGGAAAAGGTCAAACAAGGTTGTTTTTAGTGTGCAGGAGGAGAGGAAAAAGGAATGAAGAAGATCATGGTAATATATTTAAGCATGCCTTTCTGTGACTCAGAACATGCAGACCAAATCAAAACAACAAACAACCTCATTTAAAGATATACAATATTTGGGCTGAGTGTGGTGGCTCACCCCTTTAATACCAGCACTTTGGGAGGCTGAGGCGGGTGGATCACTTGAGGCCAGGTATTCAAGACATGCCTGGCCAACATGGCAAAAACCCATCTCTACTAAAAATATGAAGATACTATACTATATCATGTATAAGAACTTTATTACTGTACGCTCCCATTTTTTTCTGTCTATGATAGAAACCCACAATACATATTTGTTATTTTTGCTTTAAACAGTCAATTACCATTTCAAGAGAATTAAATCAGAAAAAAAAAAATGGCTTTACATTTACCCACATAGTTACCATTTCTGGTATTCTTTATTTCTTTGCGTAGATCTGGATTGCCACCAGCACCTTATACATTTATTAGTTTACTTGAAACTGTCCCCAAAGCTCACTAATGTTCTTTACTTTTTTACAGTAAACAACCCATAATGAGGAAAAAGTCACAACTGACCCAGAAATGATAGAGATGATAGAATTAGCTTAGAAAAGGACATTAAAGCAGTTATATCTGTATTTCATGGAGAAGCTAAAAGACACATTGAACAATCTGTGTAGACACGTGGAATATAAACCCAAAGCAAACTCCTAGAGATAAAAATTGCAGTGTCTGAGTTGAAAACTACACTAGATGGGATTAATAACAGACTAAACAGAAGGAAAGATTAGTAAATTTGGAGATATAGCAATAAAAAGCTTTCAAAAATGAAACAACAGAAAGGTACTATTAAAGTTGATGAAAGAGAAATACAATTTGCTAATATCTGGAATGAAAAAAGGAGCTATATGGATTCTACAGAATTAAAAAGATAATGGAAGGATAGATATGAACATCTTACATAAATAAAGTTGAAATTTTAGATGAAATAGACAAAATCGTAAAAAATGACTTATCAAAACTGGCACAAGAATAAATAGAAAACGTTAATACTTTTGTATATATTAAACTCGTAATTAAAAATATTTGTTTATAGAAGACTTCAGGCCCAGCAAGCTTCAAGGAATTCTTATAATTATGTAATGAAAAAATAACATTTATCTTATATAAACACTTCAAGAGAATTTTTAAAAAGAGGTAACATGTCCCAATTTATATTATGAAACCATCATAGCCTAAGTAGCAAAACCTGAAAAAAACTTTACAAGAAAGGAAATTTTCAGCCAGTCTCATGAGCATAGGTGTTAAAATCTTAAACACCTATGCTTTAATCCAGCAATACATAAAAAAGAACATCACAAGCACAGTTGTATTCTAGAAATGCAGGCTAGGTCTAGCACTAGGAAATCTATTGCTGTTGTTCTTCTGTTTGTAGTTAGAAGTGCTACATGTATACTCCACATTTTATGCGGATTATTACAAAGGCATACTCAGAGGTCATGACTTAATAAAACCCTTAGAAAGCTGTAAATAGGTGGAAATTTTTTTCAATGTGATAAAGAATATCTACAAAGCATATAACAAATGCTATATTAAATGGTGAAATACTGAAAACTTTCTCTTTGAGGTATGGAAGAAGAGAAAGATGTTTGCTGTCAGCACTTTTATTTGACATTGTGTTGGAGGTCCTTACCAGTTAGAAGTTACAAACAAGAAATAAAAAGCATAAAGTTTTGAAAGACAAAGTTGCCACTGATGATCACAGAAAATTGAACAGAATCTATGGATAAAGCCTTAAAATTAATAAGTGAATTTAGCGAATTCTCTTCAGAAATCAATTTTATTTCTGCCTGCTAGCCACAGATAGTTTGAAAATAAAATGTGAAAGATAACACTTAAGTTAGCATTCAGAAACATCGAATACCTTGACTTAAATGAAAGATGAACTCTACACAGAACACTACAAAAATTACTGAAAGAAAACGACATAAATAAATAGATTATATAATTTTCATGCAGAAGACTATTGTAAAGAAGTCAGTTTTTCCAGAGTTGCTATACAAATTTAATGTGATTCCAGTCCAGATGTTCTTTGTGGGAAGAGAGGCGATGGGTGAAAAATAAGCTGATAGTAAAACAAAAATGAGAATCCAAATGACTAAAGTTAGCTAAAGAAAATATTGAAGGCTGGGTGCAGTGGCTGTAGTCCCAGCACTTTGGGAGGCTGAGGTGGGGGTAGATCATGAGGTCAGGAGTTTGAGACCAGCATGACCAACATAGTGAAACCCTGTCTCTACTAAAAATAACAAAAATTAGCCAGGCATGGTGGCGCGCACCTGTAATCCCAACTACTTGGGAGGCTGAGGCAGGGCAATCGCTTGAACCCGGGAGACGGAGGTTGCAGTGACCTGAGATCGCACCATTGCACTCCAGCCTAGGTGACAAAGCAAGACTCCGTCTCAAAAAAAGAAAAGAAAATATTGAAGAAAAGGGTAAAACATGGAGGATTTATACTTCCAAATATGTAAACGATGAAAAAATAAAGCTCTATTGCATGAAAAAAATGAATTTTAAAAAGGAAAGAAGGAAATATAAAAAGAGTAGATATTAATGCAGTAGAAAACAAGGCCTTTTAAAAAGGTTATACACTATGTGATTCCATTTATACTTAGTTCAAAAATAGGAAAACCAATCAATAGTGATAGAAATGGTTACCTGGGACAGGAGATACAGGATGGATAATGACTGACATGCGTGATGACTGGGAGAGTACATGAGCTTCTAGAGTGCTGGTCATACAGTGTATTAGTAGTTCTCAAAGTGTGGTCTCTGGATACCTGGGCAACTGAGACCTTTGTAGAGAGTCCATGAGGTCAGAACTCTTATTCATGATCATGTGTATTATTTGTTTTTTCCTTTATATTTACTTTTTTTTTTTTTTTTTTTTGAGATAGAGTCTTGCTCTGTCACCAGGCTGGAGTGCAGTGGCACCATCTTGGCTCACTGCAAATAGGCTAGTTTTCTATTCCAAAAATACCTTTTTTTGTTTGTTTGTTTCTAAATTAAAAATTATAATGCTTATAGACAAACTCAAGCACTGTAAAAATATACACAAATGTAAGTCTTCAGGAATCCTCAGCCCCTTCCAGAAAACCATTAACAACAGTTTGACAGTTCTTCATATCTAATGTATATATTAACATATTTTTTAAAGTTAGATCATGTATTTATGATTTTATAAATGTGTTGAACATTTGTTTCCAATCTTCAGTATTAAAAATAATGTGATGCCTGTGATTTAAAAAAAAAAAATCTTGTTTTTTTGTATATGCTTCTTTTTGATTTCTAAGATTCTGATAGAACAGTAATTTTGTTTAAAGCCTGAGCAAAAATGTATGCATTATAGAAATATTCAATAGAGTAAAAATCTATTATATTCCTCTTTTATTAAATGTTTATGGGCTAATTATACCTGGTAAATTATGCTATAAATTGAATTTCTATACCTCTAAAAGACATGTCCTTTAGTTTGAGTATTGAGAAAATTATTTTATGATGAACATGAACTTAGCCATACGGGGCATGGAATTGGGGTGAGCACCTAGGGAAAGGCCACTGAGATTTCTTCTTGCCATATGCCTGCTCAGTTGTATTTTTGCAGAATTGCTTAAGAAGTACTCCTTATATTCAGTTGTCATTTTTCTTTTTTCATTTTAGGTAACACTGTATAACACTGATCAGGATGGTAGTGATAGCCCACGCAGTAGCCTTAACAACAGTCTCTCAGACCAGAGTTTGGCATCTGTTAATTTGAACAGTGTTGGAAGTGTGCATAGTTATACACCGGTAAGTCTTGATGAAGTTAACATGTTAACAGTTATTCATTTAGTACTTAAAACTAAACCAAACATAATTGAAATGCAAATTTAAAAATGAAGGTATGTTTTTCTCACTAATAAGTTTATTAACTTTAGATAAAACTTATTTAGAGGAGATTGTAACTTGTTAGTGTTTTAATTTGGTACCATATTTGATTTTTAAAAAATGGTTGTGGAGTGTTAACAGATTTTGGTCTACTTTATTCTGTCTGTTCTGTGTCCAAGAGAAAAGCCATTGGAACAGGAAAAAAATTGCACTTTAGTCTAGTAGAGCAATAGTTGGTGATATTCTATACTTCTTAGAAAAAGAGCTTAGAAGATGTGTGTGTCGACATGGTTTCCAGCTGTAGATCTGAGAAGGGAATTCTGTAAACCCCAGAGGTTAGGGTGGCCTGGTACTCAATTTTTAACTACTCATGTATTTTCAGTTTGGATCCAGGGGGCAAAAAGCCATGCTATAAAGGGACCTGTGTATGAGTACTCTTGCTTCTATACTAATTTGTTACCTATTACAAGAACATGACTCTTAGGGTATCTGTTATTCTTTTCAAACTACCTGGCAACTGTCTTCCTCAGTGAGCAGATAATAGAGCCCAAGAGCTACACACCACATTGTTTGTCAGTGTAAACTTGATCTTACCAGATCACTCCCTGTTGTTCCAGGATGAATAAATAGGAAAAAACTTACACAGGACAAAGATATAAAGGGAGAGACCTGAAAGAAAATAACAGAAGGGAAAGAAAAACATAGCAGAATTAAAATTCACATTGAATGTAGGAAAAAAGAAAGTTGCCTCTGCAAAATTATTATTGCCTGGTGGAAAAAAGTATTATCCCACAATGGAGAAGAAAGAAAATGGAATAAAAATTATGTAAAAGAAGACAATAAATGTGGAGAACTGAGAATTGTAGTTGTCCCTGCAGAAGAAAAAGTTGTTATAGAAGCGATTTTCAGAAGAAATAGAGATTTAAAGGGATACTGAGTTCTAGAAGAAATTAATGGGGGAAAAACGTATACAGTCAGCCCTTCATATTTGTAGGTTCCACATCCACAGATTTAACCAAACTTTGGATTGAAAATATTTGAACAACAAAATACAATTAAAAACAAAAAAAAGTACAGCAATAAAAAATATATGCTGGAATGAGTTGGCTCATACCTGTAATCCCAGTACTTTGGGAGGCTGAGGCAAGAGGATTGCTTGAGACCAGGAGTTTGATATCAGCCTGGCCAACATAGTGAGACCCCGTCTTTAAAAAGCGAAATAGCCAGACACTGTGGCATGCACCCTAGGAGGCTGAGAAGGGAGGATCACTTGAACCCAGGAGTAATCATGTCACTCCACTCCGGCCTGGGCGATAGAATGAGACTGTATTTCTTTCTTTTTTTTTTTTTTAAAGGAAAAAAATGTAGTTTAATAACTTTGCATTGTATTAGGTATTAATCATCTGGAGATGATTTAAAGTATATGGGAGGATAGGTTATATGCAAATATTATAACATTTTGTATAAGGGACTTGAGCATGTGCAGATTTTGTATTCTAGTGGGTTGGGGTTCCTTTACCCAATCCCTCGCAGATACTAAAGGACTGCTGTATCTAGATACATTATGGCAAATTTTAAAATTTCATAAGTGGTTACCCATATAAATACTCTGACAGAATAAGTAAGTTATATATAAAGAAACACAAATCAGACCTCCACCTCTCTTTTTCTCTCTCTTTTTAGACACAGGGTCTTGGCTAAGTGGGCCAAACTGGTCTCGGACTCCTGGCTTAAGCAATCCTCCTGCCCTGTTGGCTTCCCAAAGTGCTAGGATTACAAGCATGAGCCACCATGCCTGGCCTCAGGCTTCTCTTTGATACTACTAAATGCCAGAAGATAATGGAGCATTGTATGCAGAGTTTTGAGAGAATGAGTTTGGAATAACAAATATTATGCCCAAATTTTAATTCATGTGTGAAGGCAAGAGAAAGACTTTCTTTGATATGCAGAGATTAGAAAGTATCCTGCCCTTGTTTTCATGTATCTTTCCTGAAAAAAATTATTTACCCGTGATCAAGATTAATTAAATAATAATGACAAAGTCAAGTTATAAAACAATAGTTGGAACATTGAAGCAAACTCAGCAAAGATATAATGATTTTAAGTTGCTTTTTGAAGTAATATAAGTGTAAAAAATCTTGACCAAAAGAACGCAAAGAACACTGTCCAGTATCACAAAGCATTATAAAAGGACAAATTTAAAAAGCATGTATAGAACTAGATGACAGAAGTAAGAACTAACATGTTTGTTGTGCCAATAAATGTAACAGGGTTAAACTGCCCTGTTTAAAGCGAGACTTTGTAGACTGCTTTTTTTGTTGTTTTTGAGATGGAGTCTCGCTCTGTTGGCCAGGCTGGAGTGCAATGGCGCTATCTCAGCTCACAACAATCTCTGCCTCCCAGGTTCAGGCGATTCTCTTGCCTCAGCCTCTCAAGTTGCTGGGATTACAGGCGTGAGCCACCACACCTAGCTACTTTTTGTATTTTTAGTTGAGACAGGGTTTCACCATGTTGGCCAGGCTGGTCTCGAACTTCTGACTTCAGGTGATCTGCCCGCCTTGGCCTCTTAAAGTGCTGGAATTATAGGCGTTGAGCCACCATGCCCGTCCCTGCTGTTTTCTTTCAACAATAAAGTGTCAAATGGTCGAGCAGTCCCTAAGCAACAGTGCAGTGGCAGCTGCCGATTGGGTTTATCACACCTATATAGTTTGATCCTGTAAGGCCACAATGAGCCCACATAGTTTTATTACTTATACGGACAGTATAAACCAGGTTAGCATGGTGTCAGCGCCCTACATCCCACATGACAGTACTAGATGACAGACTACTCGAGTAGTAGCTCACTCTGTAATAGAGGAACAAATTCCATAGTGCAGCTAAGCAGTTTTGTAACCTGCAGCTGTACCCTAAGGGAGTAAGGCAGAAAGTCCCATGCCTCACTCAGCCAGGAAGGTAGATGAGAACCTGTTTCTTGGCAACCTCTTGCAAAATAGAAAAGTGGATGAGTAACTGCCCCATGGCCATCTCCTGCAAGACATGAGGGCAGATGAGAATTTTAATAAATAAAACCACTTGTTCCAGGATAATCACAGGGTGTTCCACCAAGGCTTAGGTCATCCTGCCATGGAGCCTTGCCTACATTGTTTGTGTGGAGATGTGTAAGGACACTAGGGTGCCAGCGGCGGAGCCATTTTCTTATGTAAAAATCCATATTTTTCCATGTTATTGCAGACTCCTTATGAGCATTATTTTTAATGGCTACGTAAGTTTCTAGTCAGTGTTCGTACATTAATTTTTCAAAACACTAAACAAATGGTAGTTTACCACCTTTTCATATAGTACGTAGTCTTTAAGAAATACAAATGATTATCTTTTATTGATTTTATTTCTAGTTTTCCTGCTTTTAAAGATAAGTTTTCCCTGGAGATGAAGAGTTAGGCATATTTTAGCTCCTTGTTGCTTTGGGCAGAGCCATACATCTGACTCATAGTACTCACAGTATTTGGGTTTGTATACTAAAAATTAATTGAATAAATGAAAGAAATGTTAGTAGTTTTATAGTTTTAGTGGAGTTTGAGATAAAATAGCTTCTGTGGAAATCACGATTGAAGATTTTACAGAAAGCCTAGAAGGATTCTAGGCCTAACTCATCACTTACTTGTATGATCTAAGGCAAGTTATTTAACTTTGAATTCTTTTCCTTCTGTGAAATATGGAGGTTGGGTTAGACTTCTACAGTTCTTCAAGATTCAGTTTAACTGTTTTGCTTTTCTGTCCATTATGTTTTAACAGAGGATGGGAAAGCCTGAGACAGAAGAGTTATTTTCTTTGAATTCCAGTGTTGGCACTGTTTTCAGTTATATATTTTATATAACAAGCCAATTGTAATTAGTAGAGAGGCTGAATTAGTTGTGTTTTCTTTTAATGTTAGGTGACAAGCCATCCAGAATCGGTCTCTCAATCATTGACTCCTCAGCAGCAACCACAGTACAACCTTCCAGAAAGAGACAAGCAACTACTTTTCTCAGAATATAATTTTGAAGATCTTAGTGCCTCATTTCGGAGCCTTTATAAGTCAGTTTTTGAGCAGTCACTTAGTCAACAAGGTGAGTTTTCTTAAAACCTTTTTTATGACAAAGTTTTATTGGAAAAAGGTTTTTAAATTATTTCACATGACAGCTGTTATACTCTTAATCTTAAAATATTATCATCACAATAAGAATTGGATAATTATATTTTGCCCTTTGTGCCTTTAGTATGTTCTGTTTATATCATAGCACAAAAATGGCAGATAAATTTTATGTTGCATGCCTACTTACTTGTTTACTAGTGTCATCCAGGAGCACTGTGTTAAAGAATTCTGACACTGCATCTATACCATATGGGAAACACCACTATAATTAATTAGTGATATCTGGCATATGAAGTGTTTGAGTGGTGAATGTTGCACCACAAGAATAGACGTGCCTTGCTTTTGGTCTGACTGGTATTAGCAAAAAGATAACTATCGGAATGTGGTAGCACCAAATTTGTGATTTTGAGTGTGGCACTTAAAAGTGAATACATCAGCTACTAGTAAACTTTGGGTCATTGTTTTATGCAATATACATAAGTCAGATTTTAATATTAAAAGTGACTTTAGTTGAGAACACACTATTATATCTCAACCAAATGCTAGATTCTTGCTCTAATGTGTTCTCGTCCCATTAACTGCTGGTTTAATTTTAATCAGAGGGTAAAAATGTCACATCTTTTCCCCAAAGATGACTAGTCAGAAATTGTTGGGAACTCTACTGTTGAAGCATTTCCTAATTACTTGTTTGTTTGGCACATTAACTATTTATACCCCATGTTTTATTCCTTCCTGCTGCTGTGTCAAAAATACCTTAGAATGGGTAATTTATAAACAACAGAAATGTATTTCTCACAGTTTGGGAGGTTGGGAAGTTCAGGATCAAGGAACCAACAGATTTGGTGTCTGGCAAGGGCTTGTTCATCGTAAACGGTGCCTTTTGGCAGTATTCTCACATGGAGCTGAGCACTGTGTCCTCATGTGGCAGACAACATGGAAGGGCAAAAAGTAGCTAGTTCTCTCCATCCCTTTTGCAAGGCCCAATCCCTCATTACCTCCTCAAGGTCCCACTTCTTAATACCATCACCTGGGGGTTTAAGTTTCAACATGTGAATTTTGGAGGGACACATACATTGAAACTGTAGCACCCCAACCCAGAAAGTTTATATGTTCACAGCAGTGAACAAAAAGAAACAAATCCTTGTCTTTATACTGTTTGCATGTTAATACTTACTTTCAGTTAATGTTAATATTATATACTGTTACTTATATTGATGAATACTGATCATGTGTATGTGAAATGGCTTTTTCTGGTTAGCATTTGAATTTAAAGTAAGATTCATATGTTTTCTCAACTTTTAAGTTTTTTATCTATAAAAGTATAAAAAGAACTAATAGAAGAGTTTGCTAAGCAAATCCAGCCTTGGTATTCATAATAGAAAAATAAGGGCTTTGAAATAACAATGACAATTTCTGAAACCCATAATTCCATTCTATCACACTATTTAAAAAAAAAAAAAAAGCATCGATGGGAATTCTGGGTTCTAGTCCAGGTTCTGCCATTAAGTCAACTGAGTTAACTTCTCATCTCTGGACTTATTTGTACAATAAAGAGGATTGGATTAGATCAGTGATTTTCAGATTGTTTTCTTCAGAGGCTTTGGCTTTTGTAAAGATCTTTGGGACTGCCAGAGGAGAAATGTGCGGATGCAGAGGTAGACCTAGTAAGCTTCCTTCCCCAGCTTCAAAGAAACAATTTTAGTATACTTATCAGTTTTATATATTGGGCTTCTGGAGAGATATTTTGCTTTCTTTTATTTAAAAGTAATTTGAGATTGAAAATGTTGATACAGATCAGACCTTGGTTCCCTTGTAAAATGCTAGGATTTTATTGAAAATTGATAAATTACTGCTTTCTTTGATCTTACGGTAATAACCCTACAGATTCCTTATATGTGACTATTTTCTAGGGCCAAGGCAAGAACTTTTATTAACTCTTCTGCCTGTAAAACTTGGTAGCTTTTAAGATTATCTTGCAGTGTACTCAAATACAGTTTTACTACTAATTACAAATATGAGAATAATTTTATCTTTTTAAAACTTGGTTATTTTATTGATTGATATTATCTTGTTTTTTTTTTTTTTTTCATTCAATGAAATTATTTTTATGTTTGGTTCAGCATAACATTGCATGGGCCACCCTTTGGGATTTGAAATTAGTCTAGTTACATAGAACCAAATGTTGCAGTAAGATTATCTAACTACTTGCAGACCAAACAAAAATTATCCTTAACATTAAGCACTTTTGGCTTAATCATCATCATGGCAGCTAACATTTATAGAGCTCATCCTGCAGCTTATACCTTCACTATGTAGAAAGTAAAAAGTTCCTCTTCAAAAGTTTCCTTTCTTGTTAAAGAATAAATCATAAGTGTTAGAAATAATAGTTTCTTTTAAAAACTAACTTCCTTTAAGCCTCCTTACTTTATGCTAATAACTCTTTGTTGGGCCCTATCCTATGTAGCTGTTAAACATGCTCACAGGCGCCTAGTACATTCTATGTCCTTGTACCTTAACCAAGATGTTTGTGCTAGACGTGCTCACAGGCACATTCCAGCTCGCAGCCTATGCCCCTTCCCTAATTTGGCATAAACAACGTCCTCTTTTCCTTTGTCTTTCCATTACTTTTACCTATTTGGAAAAGTTTTAAACTGTTAGCCAATTGGGTTTTAGTTTAGATTGTGCGATCTTCTATCAAAGCCTTGGTCTTTATGCCTACAGAGAACCATCCTGAGTGTGACCCCAACACCTTTCCCACTTTTCCCCTAACATTTACTTACCTTTCAAGACTCAATTCAGGCACTGTCTTTAAAACAAAGGCTTTTCTATATTTTGAGCCTCCTCCTAGCTGAACAGACAAGGAGCAGTTTTCATAATCCTCTGTATACTTTAGTTTTAGTACTTATATTGTTGGTCATAATCTTGTCTTTCTCTTCCGCTCAAGGGTGGGGAATTATATTTCTTCTCAATAACCACAGAGCCTAGTTTGTAGTGGATGTTGCATTAGCACTTGTTAAATTGAACCAGTGTAGCTCCCTGGCATCATATGCTTTTGTTACATTAATAATTTTACAAACGTTTGTCATAAAATACAGCTGAAATCCGACCATAAACAATCTTGCTCTCTCTGACTGTTTTTAGGTTTGATGAACATCCCTTCTGAATCTTCCCAGCAGTCCCACACTTCATGTTCCTATCAGCACTCTCCCAGCAGTACAGTGAGCACTCACCCACACAGCAACCAAAGCAGCCTGTCCAACAGTCATGGCAGTGGCCTCAATACCACAGGCAGTAATTCGGTTGCACAGGTCTCACTATCTCACCCCCAGATGCACACACAGCCATCTCCACATCCTCCCCATCGACCTCATGGTTTACCACAGCATCCGCAGCGTTCCCCGCACCCAGCACCACACCCACAGCAACACAGCCAGCTCCAGTCTCCTCACCCCCAGCATCCCTCTCCACATCAACACATACAGCACCATCCGAACCATCAGCATCAGACGTTAACACATCAGGCACCCCCACCCCCACAACAGGTATCCTGTAATTCTGGTAAGTTTTTGTCTCCTGGCTTGTGTTTGGCTAACTGTGAATTAGGATCTGTCCTTTGTTATTTGGAGCTCATGTAGTATTTGCTACCAAAACCTCTTTTCATCTGTTTCCTTTTGTGTTTCCTTGCTATAATCCTATAGTTGTAACTCATTTAATTCATAGACTGACCTGGCGATTTTCTTGATTAAAATTTATTGTGGCAACATAGGCAAACCCAGCAACCCTTGCAGGTTTTGATTTTAACTGTTGTTTGTAATTTAGAGACATTATCTTACATTATCCTCCCAAATCAAGTATAGATGACTACATTTTATATATAGGAAAATGCAACTAAAAGAATTTTAAGTAATTTGCTTAAGATCATACTGTGGTAAGTGGTAGAACTGGGGTTTATATTCTGACATGTCTGACTTCAAAGCTTGTAACACCAGTTATTCTAAAAGAACTAAAATTAGCAGACATTTACTAAGTGGGTAGGGTTTGCTCACCCACTCTTTGCAGAGTTTGCTTAATTTTTATTTGCCAAGTCAGTATTTATTAAAGGAGTCTCCTCTTCCTCTTACCCACAGCAACAAATTAGTCATGGCAAGTGCCCTGATTCCTGGTTATAATTTCATTTCAGTTAACCTTTTTCCTACCCTGACCTTTTGACTACCTGAGTTGCGTTTACCTCAAGAGATCGAGATTCTAGTACTGCTTTGGCTGTTGTATTACTAAGTGACTTAAATCATATAATTCCTTTGAACTTTGGTTTCCTTATCCGTGAAGTTCTTCTTGAACTAAAGGATCTGAGTCTGGTAGACTTGCATGTTCGTGGCTCATTTGGGTATTAGTTTAATCCCCTCCCACCCCGCAACAAATTTCTTCCTAAATTATGACTTGCTTCATGGCAGGGTCATGTTGTCTCTAGTTGATTGTTTATTTTAAAAATCCATAATTGGCAGAATTTTGTAATCAAGTAGCCAGTAGTTGATATAGCCAAGAGATGCCTTGATGTAGCAAAAGCAAACCAACCAACCCTTTTTGTTGGTCTTTATCTTCATCCATGCAGGGGTCATCCTAGAAACAGAGTGGCTTGACAGCAGTCACTGAATGGAGAATTTTCTTCCTCTATTCAGCACTGCTGTCTCATTGAGGGTAACTCTTGCTACATGGCCTCTGACTAATGACTGGTTTGCTGACATACAGATTATGGAGTCTTAAACTCTTCTGATGTCATACCAGAGGGTACCATTTCTGACTAGAAATGCCGTGACGTGGATTCATCAGCATTTCTTACAGAGATCTCACTCCTCTTCCTTCACTAACTTGGCAGGGGGACTGTGTTAAATTTTTTTCTCCTAAGATTGCCTTGGAAGAAGCATTTACTCTTACTATATGATCTGATCCACCTGCCTTAAGTCATTGCATTAAATTTTACTGTGTATTGCCTCTAAATGAGAACCTGCCTCTCTAAGTTCTTTTAAGGTCATAGCAAGACAGGAAAATGAACTTTATATAGGGGAAAATACAGATTTGCATGACATTTCCCACCTGTTCATGTAATGTAAAGAGCAGTATCAAGTTTGATATTACTAGGTGATGTGGCAGTTTGGAAGCTGCCAGACTGGAGGTTAGAAGACCTGGGTTCAAGTCTTAGATTCATCATGATAACCTTGCTAAGTTATGTCACCTCTCTTGTTCAGTTTCTTTTATTTGTAAAACGGAGAGAAATAATACCTTTCTGCCTATCTCACAGAGCAGATTGCCCAACACATGATAATAATGAGTACAAATCCCCTTGTAAGACTGGACAAGAATCAGCCAATTTCAGGAATAGGGCCAGCTCATCGTTTTCCCTTACCACACTTCACCCTTTCACCATCTAGGAATTAGACTGTTGTCAATATTACTTTTATAGGTGTTTCAAATGATTGGTACGCGACACTTGATATGCTAAAAGAAAGCTGTCGAATTGCCAGCAGTGTTAATTGGTCAGATGTAGACCTTTCACAGTTTCAAGGTGAGTGTTGGTTCTTTTTGACATATAACCAAATACACATGATCCTGTTTCTCTGCTAGATTATAACTTTCTTTGTAGTAGAAATAAACATCTTATATAGCATTTCTTTTGCAGTTGGTAAAATTCATAATGATTTTGGCCAGTTGATATAGCAGAGGGTCACAGACAAGTTCTGAAAGAAATTTGGCCACATTTAAAATAATTGGGCTTTGAATAACTTAAAAAGATCATTCTTCATTGCGTGGGCAAATCACTGCCATAAAATGGAGTGAGTGGAAATTTTGAGGGCTGAAAAAAATTGTATCTTGCTATTTTCCTTGCAATGTTTGTTGCATAACTGTGCTAACATATTTTTAATGCTTTCCTCATAGGTCTGATGGAGAGTATGAGACAGGCAGATCTCAAGAACTGGTCTTTAGATCAAGTTCAGTTTGCCGATCTCTGTTCTTCTCTTAATCAATTCTTTACACAAACTGGCCTTATTCATTCACAGAGTAATGTTCAGCAAAATGTTTGTCATGGTGCCATGCATCCAACAAAACCTTCCCAACATATTGGAACAGGTATGGGATTAGTTATCTTCTTGATTTTTCTCATTTTCTCATTCATACGAAATGTAGTAACTGTCTTAACCAACTTGGTTTGCTGCTAATGGTGACAGTGATCTGTTTACAAATTTTTATTTATAAGAAATGAATGAAAGCAAATAATTTATATGTAGAGTATATCTTAGAAAAATTGAGGTAAAGAGACTGTATGTTCTTCTGTTGTGATTTATATGATTGCTTTATTATTTACAGTTAACTGTTGTCATTAACCTTTTACTAAGTTATCAAACAAGAATTAAATTATATTGGAGATAACATGTTTTTATGTGACATAATTATGAGATTATATTAATTTAAATTTGTACAGATCTGCAATGGAAATCGGTGTGTCTTGTCTATCTCCTAAGAATGTTAAAATGCAAGAATTCAAAGTGTTTGAAGAGTGGACGTAATGGAAAATAGTCTCACTGATGTTTTACTTTAGACCCAAAATCTTTCCTATGTATTTTTAAAATCTCGCTTTCTTCCTTTATTCTTTATCCTTGCAGCCATGTCTTCTACTCTGATTGCACTGCCCACATTTTTCTATAGGAATTTCATATCCAAGTTACTTCTTTCTTCATTTTAATTCCTTACCTTGTCTTATCAAGTTTATTTCTTTTCTGTGTGTTATATTGACTTTACATTTTATGCCAACAAGCTCTCTCTTCTCTGTCCTGAGTGGCTTCCTTTAACCATTATTCTATCTTATTTCACATCTGTCGTCCACCCATGGTTTGAGTTTATTTAACTCAAGCTTATCAATCTATGTCTTTCTTTTCATGAAATCTTTATTTCTGTATCCTTTGATGTAGTGGAAATCTATTATCTTTTCTTCTTCCATCTTGAATAGCTTTTCCTAAGCTATTTTGAATTGCTTATCCTGCCTGAAACTTTCAGTCACTCTGATTCTGGTGACCTATTCATTCAGTGAATTATATCCACAAAAGGGCCTCATTCAGTCCTGTGACTGATTTCTCTCTGTGCCAGAGAGAATTTAGTTTTTGATAACTTTTTAGCTTCTTTGTCTCTCTCTCCTTTTGTTAGTTCTTTTTGGTATCTTTCTGATATATATTCATTTTTAAGCATCAAGATCTCTATAATTCAGGTATCCTCACTTATGTGCCCTTCTTCCATTTGATTTTTTAAAATATTTTCTTGCAGATGGACAGCATGTCTTCTTTGTTTCTCTCATGGGTTCTAAGCCCATACTTTGTCCCTTTCAGGATATATCACTTTCAGTTTTTCAACTTGCTTTAAGTTCTTAGACCAGGTGTACCACCTCCCTCTGTTTTTTATCCCTTTTTTCTCCTTTCCTCTTTTCTTTCTATATTCATCCAAAATTGTTGCTTCTAAGTGCTGTCATGATGTTCACTTCTTTGCTAACTCCACCTCTAATCATTTTAGTCAGCCTCAAAAAGTACTAAGTGAAATTAAATAGCTTATATATGTATCACTAGTCTTGTGTGTTTGGAGGTAAGTACCTATGTTGCTCATAGATTGTTGCCTCAGGCAGGACAAGTAGAAGAAGTTGTGGGTCAGTCTTAGAAGAAGGCAGCCTTGGCCAGGTGTGGTGGCTCATGCCTGCAACCCCAGCCCTTTGGGAGGCTGAGGCAGGCTGATCACCTGAAGTCAAGAGTTTGAGACCAGCCCGGCCAACATGGTGAAACCCCGTCTCTACTAAAAATAACAAAAATTAACTGGGCGTGGTGGCACGTACCTGTAATCCCAGCCACCTGGGAGGCGGAGGTTGCGGTGAGCTGAGATCATGCCACTGCACTCCAGCCTGGGCAACAGAGGGAGGCTTCGTCTCCAAAGAAGAAGAAGAAGAAGGCAATCTCAAAAGCCAGTATACATGTTAGCCAGTAGCTCCCACATTGTTGAATTTCAGTTTTGTGCCCTAAGTCTGTAAGAAAGGTCTATGTGTACCTTTTGGTCTTGGAACTTGGTAGTTTTGTCTTGGAAAAAACACTGTTTATCTACTGCTGTCCTCTGTCAGAGAGTACCCAGGCACTCCTGGATTCTCTCTAGACTGAGATCCTGAGTTATTTTCCTAAAGCCCTTTGTTCCTAGACTTCTGTAGTCATCTCTTCTTGAGCCTTGACCTTAGTTATTTGTTCTGGTGTTCTGTGATTCTGTTAATTTTTTCTGTCATCTCTTTTGTCAGGGCCCTCCTCCTCTCTAGGGTCCCAGTGACACCTTTGTGATTCTCAGTGCTACCCTAGTCACAGCCTGTCAAAGGTAGAAAAACTATAGTTTTTCTTCAGTGTTTATTCAGTTCTTTCTACTCTCACTCCCCTTTTGTATCTTCCTTCTGACTCATGCCTGCCAAGCTGTGTTGGCCTCTGACAAGTTGTTCTCTCATCAGTTATGGTGCTCCAAGTATTCATCACTTCATGCCTGCTGATGTCTGTTCACAAATATTCAGATTTTTTTTACATGTCCAGCCTGCTTCCTCTTGTTTTAAGTGTGTCTTTCTGTCATTCCTTTTTTCTCTTCCTTACATCCCTGTATATCACATCCATTCAGATCTTTCACTTCCCTCATCTCTACACCCCAATAATTCTTTGTCATAATTTCTTAGAAGTATAGTCAAGAGGAGACTTTCAGAGGGCTACTGATTTTATCCCTTTATTTAACAGATAAGGACATTTTGATCCAGGGGGAGAAAGTGACTTGCCCAAAGTTGTAAAATTCATTTAGGTGTAGGTCTTGAGTCCCAGAATATAGTCTCTCCATTTCCTTAAACCTTTCCTGTTATTCCTGTTTTCAGGGACCCTCTTTTGGTGAACACCTCCTTGAGCTTCCTATAGACTCCAGAAATTAGTGGTGTAGTATGCTAGTGTGGAAGGGAGAAGGGGAGAAGGATGTTATAGAACACAGTCTATGACATCTTTTCCTAAATCTTTTTACCTGTGGTTATAATTTGTTTATATCTTCTGGCTGTACTACTGTAATTTGATGCTTTGCTTAAAGGTCATTAAATATAGGTAGGGATGCAGTCATTGAGTACATACTAGACACCTTTTCTGTGTCTAGCTGTGTATTGGGCACTGAGAATAAAGACCCCTGTAGTAGCTTTTGTCTCAAAGAGTTCACAACCTAATGGTTGAGACAGGTCCATCAAGAAATACAATATGTTAGGGAGGCCTCTTAGGGAGGCCGAGGCAGGTGGATCATGAGGTCGGGAGATAGAGACCATCCTGGCTAACATGGTGAAACTCCGTCTCTTCTAAAAAAATATTTAAAAAATTAGCCAGGCATGGTGGTGGGTTCCTGTAGTCCCAGCTATTTGGGAGGCTGAGGCAGGAGAATGGCGTGAACCCGGGAGGCAGAGCTTGCAGTGAGCCAAGATTGCGCCACCACATTCCAGCCTGGGCGGCAGAACGAGACTCTGTCTCAAAAAAAAAAAAAAAAGAAATATAGTATGTTGAGGGCTACACTTCTCCATAGGGTATAAGTGCAGTAAGAATTCAGAGAAAGGGGTACATACTTCTCTTGGAAAGATGAAAATTTTCCTAGAAGACAACACATTTAAGCTGGACTTTGTAGGTTAAGTGGGATTTTGCAAGACAGGTCAGATCATGTCATGTCTGTTTTCTGCTCAGAACCCTCCATCTTTCTCAGTAAAGACCAATGTTGTTACTATGGCCTATATGGCCTACACAATCTGATCACCCGTTATTTCTGATCTTGTCTCCTGCCTTCTCCCCTCCACCCCTGTGCTCCAACACTGCTGGTCTCCCTGGTGTTCTTTGAACAGACTAGGTAGCACGCTCTACCTAACCAGGGCCTTTGTACTTGCTCTTCCCTCTTGTTCAGAGTGGTCTTCCCTAAGATAGACACATGACTCATTTTCTCATCTTGTTCTCTTTTTTTCCTCAAAAAAACACCTGCTCAGGGGATGCCTTCCTTGGTCGTCCAGCTTGGTGCAGTCTTTAGAAAGTGCACTAGCCGTGCATGTGAAGACCAATCAGCATTTGGAGACAGGATTCCACCCCCCGTCACTGGCACCAGTATTAGAGCTATAGTTTAGTATAACGTTTCTCCTCTTTTTTCTTTCTAAATCATCAGTATGGTCAGTCAATCGAAGAGCTCAGTTCTGACTATAAACTTCACTGATGAAAGGCATGTTATCATGGGAGGCAGGGACGGGGGTCAGAAGTGTGGGATTCTGGTCCTGGTTCTCTCTCATTTCCTCTGTTCCTGTTTCCCTATCTACATGGACAGAGGTAAGGTCAGAGTAGATTATCTCTGAGGCCATCTCAAGCCTGGATAGTCTGGCTTTCCACTGGAGGGTACAGACTTGTGAGCAGCCAAATACAGAATGCCTTACCTTAATAGAAGTGGAAGATTTTTTCCACTCTTTTTAGTTTCCTCTGGGAAAATGATTATCGTTTTTTAGCTTCATTACAACATTACTAGAATTCAAGTGTAATTTACATGAAATACTAAATAACCTTAGGGAAGTAGCCTTTCCAGAATTCCAGATGTTCCTTACAATGTGAACCACTTTTATAATCATTCCTCATGAGTTATTGGGGGAGGGGTCATATTTGTTCTCTCTCTCTTTTGTATTATGATGTAACGTAGTTGACATTTTGGAGGTGTTAACACTTGATGTCTCCTGTTAATGAAAAATATATTAAGAAACTTCTGAAATAAAATTTGAATGAGATCCATGGTCCCCATCCTCACACTACAGAATAATACTCCCCTTCCCCCTCCCCTCCCCTCACACTCCCCTCTCTTTTGACAGAGACTCACTCTGTTATCCAGGCTGGAGTGTAGTAGCACTATCTCGGCTCACTATAACCTCCATCTCCCAGGTTCAAGCAACTCTCCTCCCTCAGCCTCCCGAGTAGCTGGGACTACAGGTGCATGCCACCACGCCCAGCTAATTCTTTGTATTTTTAGTAGAGACAGGGTTTTGCCATGTTGGCCAGTCTGATGTCGAACTCCTGACCTCAGGTGATCTGCCCACCTCTGCCTCCCAAAGTGCTGGGATTACAAGCCTGAGCCACCATGCCCTGCTCAGAATAATACGTTTTTAATCATTGCTTGATGTAGCTGTTTTACTATGTGCAGATCTTTACTGTTACCTTGTGCTTCCCAGGCACAAGGGCACACATGGTTAGGCCTGCTTCAAGGGTGAGAACATCAGGGAAATGGCGAATAGGTGGTGATGTAGAAAGAGTCCATGAGTGGCTGGGTGCTGTGGCTCATGCCTGTAATCCCAGCACTTTGGGAGGCCGAGACAGGTGGATCACTTGAGGTCAGGAGTTCAAGATCAGCCTGGCCAACATGGTGAAACCCCATCTCTACTGAAAATACAAAAATTAGCCAGGCATGGTAGTGCATGCCTGTAATCCCAGCTACTTGGGAGGCTGAGGCAGGAGAATCGCTCGAACCCGGGAGGCAGAAGCAGCAGTGAGCTGAGATTACGCCACTGCACTCCAGCCTGGGTGACAGAGTGAGACCCTGTCTCAAAAAAAAGAGTCTATGAGTTAGGAGATCTGAATTCTAGTCCTAGCATTGTCAAACTAACGTGTCTTTGGGCAAGTCAAGTTAGCCTTTCTGAGTTTCAATTGCCTCATCTGTAAAATGGGTATAACAATCCCTGTCTTGCCCTCCTTTGGGGCTTAGTGGGAGGATCAGATGAAGTAATGGATACAAAAATACTTTTGAATTGTAATGAGGTATGTGACAGCAGCAATAATAGACATAACTTGCCTACCAGTCTACAGTTAGTGGCAGTGCCAGCATTAGTTCCAGTGTGTTCACACCCAGCCTGGCACCCTGTTCAAAAGGCCAAGACCACAGTTATAGCATCTGAAAAGAGTAGTATTTTCTTCCTCTTTTTTCCTCACTTTACCTGCTTAGTTTACTTTCAGGGTAACAATTCTGTTAAGATTTTAGTACTCCATTTGTTTTATTTATGGTAACATATTTTCCCTCTTTCTGTTTTTAATCTGATTAGGAAATTTGTACATAGATTCTAGGCAAAATCTCCCTCCTTCAGTGATGCCACCCCCTGGTTATCCTCATATCCCACAGGCACTCAGCACTCCAGGAACAACGATGGCAGGTAATGTGTGTGTGTGTGGGGGTGTGTGTGTGTGTGTGGGTGTGTGATTTATTACCCAGAGTTTAATACTGAGAAGCGTTAGCTTTCCCAGTGGTGAATGAGGCGGCTTCAAGGAGAGAACCCCCTGTTAAGAGGGGCTAGGGGACAATGTCTGGACAGCCACTTGGCACTAGTGCTAACGAAGGGATTCAAGCATCAGTTGGTGTTTGGACTGTAGGACCTGAAGCCCTTTTTAGCCCAAGATGCAATGATTCTACTTACTCTAGTTATTTATTGTCTTGCCTCTCTAAGAAGTCCTGGGGTCACAGTTGAGGGTGTTTGACAGGACTTTAGCAGGTTTTAGGAACCTACTTTATTAGCTCCTGTAGATTCTGCTTCATTCATTCCAAGGGAGTTCCCACAGCTGTAGTTTCAGGGAAGTACCTCTTAGAGAAGGTAAATTTTAGGAGTTAACTGGTTCATAAACTTTTCCCGCTGGGTTCTTGAATGCAGGATACGTTTCATTTAGCCAGGGGAATACGGCACATTGTTAGAGCTGGAAAGTGTCTTAAGGATCCCTTAGGATAATGGAGGCTCCGAAGGAGAAATGCCTTGCCTAGGCCACCCAGTTTAGTGAGTGGCCAAACCAAGACTCAAGCCCCAGTGTCTGGATTCAGAGTCCATTGTTTTTCTCAGCATACCACACAATTCTTTACTTAGGCTCTTTGAGGAAAAGACATAAAGGTAATGGGGTTGAGGGTGGAATTAAAACCTTGAAGAACTGTGTGGTAGACAGCAGTGAGGAAGGAGTTGGGACCAAGTGATATGTCCTTTGCTGAAGGGGGAAGGAATGTTACTGTTGTGAGTGCTTACTAGTAAATTGTAAGTGGTACCATAAGGTGGATAAGCCTCTGGAGCCAGAGCGCTTGTGTTTAAATCTTCATGCTTTGCCGCTTAATGGCTATGTGATGTTAGGCAAGCTACCTAACCCTCCTACCTCAGCTTCCCTGTTTGTACAAGGGGCTAATAACACTACCTAGGTCCTTGAGTTGTTAGGATTAAATGAGAATTGTGTAAATTAGTGCCTGACCCACATTAAGGAACTTACAGGTTTTTTTTTCAATGAAGGCATTTCGCCTATATTGTGATATACTGAAAACCTTAGCATTAAATAATTGTACAAGAAAATATTTCAGGGCATATGAGAAAAATGAGTAGCAGACTACTTGAAATTTCGTAATCAGAGTACTAGAAAAATAATCCAGTAAAACTTCCACAACAGTTAAAAGGATATGTATAATTTGTAATAAAAGAAAGAATTCTACAAGTAAATATCAACCTCTACTTTTAAAAAGCAGCTGGTTTAGAAGGGGGTCTGTCAAGATACAGTAACAGCACATGGCCAAACTGGTGCAAGAAGAGCATGGGAAGGTGGGCATTCTGTACTCAACTGTGGTTCCTCCTGGCTTCCTGTGTTCCCTTGTTGATGTTCTCTGTGTTCACTTGGTGTTACTTGGTGGCACAGAAATTAGCTTGCTGGGGAAAATTCAGTATGACATCATTGGTGCACTGCTATCATTATCCTGTTTACCATTCTCATGGGAGCCAATTCATGTTACTGAAACAACGTATTGGAGCAAAACAGACTAAGAGCATTGGCTACATTGGCACTTTTCTTGTGTCTTCCTTACTGCAGCCTGGTATAACAGAAGGAGTGTGGGTCAAGTGAACTGACCTCAGATCCTATCTTTGCCCCCTGTGGTTGTGTGACTTTGGGTAATTTACTCATCCTCTTAAACCGATACTATCCTCTTACCTATAAAATGAGGATCATAAGAGCCACTTTTTGAAGGCTTATGGTTGGATTAGTGAGAGAATGTGTACCTGGCATAAAGGAAGTACACAGTAGGGGTTAGTTTATTTCTTTCTTCTCTACCCAAGTCGCTGCTAATATTGCCTCTTTCCTTACAGGCCATCACAGAGCCATGAACCAGCAGCACATGATGCCTTCCCAAGCCTTCCAGATGCGGCGCTCCCTGCCTCCAGATGACATCCAGGATGACTTTGATTGGGATTCAATTGTGTAGGGCTTGTTTCTGCGAGACACCAGACCCTAACGTTACCTTTCTGTGCAGTGAAGGGAAAGGTTTGAGAGAATCCAGTTGAGAAAACAAACTTGCTAATCACTTTACCAATGTTATCAAAATTACTTTTGAAGACAATCAGAAGGATTTTAGCTGGATAACTTACTGCTTTTATCTGACCTGAACAAGTACTACATGTTTGTCTCCCTGCCAGCTGCCCTATGTAGCTCCTAACTGTTGTGTGATTTGGACGGCTTTTTGTGTATTTGTGTCAGTTTGATGTTAACCACAAGTGCCAGACTGATTTTTCAGACGGAGCCTATTTTGCTGCAAGCAGTTTATATAAAGATACATATGTGTAAATATATGTACAAAAATTACTGAAAGGCTTCAGTTTTTTCTAATTGGATTATTATGTCTTGAAAGGAAAGTTATTGTCAGTTTTTATTCCTTGTTAGGCTATTTTCTGCAGGATGCTTTTAACTGATGTAGGAAACTGAAAGGAAATAGACTTTTTCCAAAGCCAGTTCCCCTATTTAATCTTTTTTAGAAATGTGGGTAATCTAAGTCAAGGAACCCAGGATTTGACACTCTCCAACAATCCATAGGGGCATGTTGCTCCTGAGCAGCATGAAGAACTGACCAAATTGGTTTTGATGCTTGGGGGATCATAGAGTATTTATGTCTGCTTTTCTAAATCTGTGTTATAACAGCTCTAAAATTTGTTGTTTGGTAAGAAGTTGGGCATCGCTTGGCTCTTTAAACACATCAGTGCTTCCACATTCATCTATGTATTTATTATTCAGAAGTGTTATTTTAATATTTATTGCTACCTTCTGTGAATGCTCAGCTCCTGTTGGGTTCATTAAGGAAAAATGTGTCTGAAAGCACAGAATTACTTTTTTTTTTTTTTTTTTTTGAGGTGGAGTCTCACCCTGTTGCCCAGGCTGGAGTGCAGTGGCGCGATCTCAGCTCACTGCAACCTCCGCCTCCTGGGTTCAAGCGATTCTCCTGCCTCAGCCTCCTGAGTAGCTGGGAGTACAGGTGCACACTGCCATGCCTAGCTAATTTTTTGTATTTTAGTAGAAACGGGGTTTCACCATGTTGCCCGGGCTGGTCGCAAACTCCTGAGCTCAGGCAGTCCGCCTGCCTCAGCATCCCAGAGTGCTGGGATTACAGGCGTGAGCCACTGCGCCCAGCCCAGAATTACTTTTCTTGATAAGAATTTACAGACAAGACACTCAGAGAGACATTGTGTCATTCTCTGTCATCACTCCTTTTACCATGTGAATAGATTTCTCTCTCTTGGCATTCTTGCTAATTCAGATTTAGTTAAATCGGATTTTTCTGGAATTTGAATCAGATTCCATTTGGGCAACAATAGCAGGGCAGTGTTTCTAAAGCAAGTTTCCCCACTCATCTTCTAGGTTGTCTTGAAAAGAGGATAGAGCCACTTAAAATTTTATTTGCTTCAGTGTTTAATGTAGATATTATGTGGCCTGCTGTTTCTGTTGTCCTGTATGTCTGTGTATGCATGACATTTGGTCCCTTTCTTTGAAATGCAGCCCACCTCTTAATGGTTTTTTTAGTGGTGGTGGTTTGTTTTGTTTCATGTCATATCACAGTTTGCATGGACTGATTATCTTAGTTTTATGATAAAACTAGAAGAAATGAGGGGTTTTTCTTTTGTTTTTTTTTTTGTTTTTTTTTTTTTTTTTGGTGAATAGATTTTGAATTGATTCTTTAGACCAAAAAAAAGTGTCAATTGTAATGGGGAAAAATATTCCATCAAGTCAAAGAGTAGTAACTGCTCACTGGTTGCTTTTTAGCATCTCTGGTCTTAGCAGCCATGCTAAATCACTTTAATTAGCCTTAGTGATTCTATGGTTGAGTAATCTCTACTTGAACTAAATAAACATCTTTTGTTTCTGTGTGTGTGTGCTGTGTGTGAGAGTGTGCCTGTGCCTGTGTGTGTGTGTGTGTGTGTGTGTGTTTTAATGAAGTGTTGCCTTGAATGAATCACTGGGAAGCCAGCCATGGTAAGGGCTGGTGAGGTTGGGGAGAAAGGAAGAGCTTTATGTTTCTCTGTTGTTTGGACCCTACTTGGCATGAAAAAGGAAGCTCAGTTCCAGCCCCTTGGATCAACGAAAATCAGAGGATTCTGGAAAGGCAGCCAACTTGCCCCTCTTAGAAGGATCAGAGGCAAGATGAGATGGCAGCCTGCAGAGTAAATGCTTGAAAAAAAAGGGGGTGATTTTCAATGGTTTGCTTAAGTCACTGTTTTCTAGACACCAGAATAGCTGTTTTGAAACTGTTTTAATTGCTTGGGTAGCAATGTGCACTTTAAACAATTTGGATATTGGAATGCAGTATCATACTGAGTGATTTGAGTAGAACCACTGATGATGATTTTATAAATTGTGTGAAGCGAATTTCCCATTTGGCAATCATTTACTGATTTGCAGTGATCAATATTTTTATGAGAATTTAAACTTACCAAGAATGGCCATGGAGGCAAAGCCTTCACCCAGACCCATCCCACTCTCCTGTGATCCAGGTGGTCCAGGAGCCCAGGACAGGCGCTTTCTGTGGGCCCTGGCCACAGACAGGGTTACCTGGTGAGGTGCAGAGAGTCCCTCTAGTGGCCATTTCGCATGGTAGTTGCTAATGCAGAACAAGTTCTGTCTTGGGCTTAAATTGACTGAAGACTTTAGGGGGAAAGAACATTAAATGCATGTAAACAAATGGGGGTACTCTGTCCAGGAGAATAATCCGACTGGCATTTGTGGCAGTTTTTGAAATGTAAATGTATTCATGTGTGTTCTTGTAAATACATGTCTCTCAGATGTCCTTTGAAGTGGGAGGGAATCAATCCGGGGATAATTTCAAATGGAATAGAGTATTTTGATATTGTTCATTCAGAGGGTGATGTGTACATATCTATATTGTATATATGTGATGAAAATGCATTGGCTTTTTGTGCAGATACAACCTGCTCTCTGTACTGCTGTTGGACAGTGTTTTAATGTTTCTACAGTTTTGCTATTGCACGATTTCATATTTTGCCTCTATGATGAACGGCAACCATTCTTTGTAACTGTTTAGTGCTGTAAAGAAATATTCCAAGTGTCATTAGGATTGTTGCTGCCAGAACTGATATGCATGAATGGCACTTAAAATAAATATATTATGTTAACTCTATTTACAACACTGATTGGTCTCCATCGTTTGCTGTAATTGAAGAAGTGAAAATGGAGCTAGTCCAGGTGCAGAAACCCCACAGCCAGGACCCCAGAGTCCTTGGGGTCACTGAGATTGTATCCCTTGCATTACTACCTGAGAACAGTAATTGCTGCCATTTAGTGAGCATCTCATTAGCTCCATGAACTTGGGGAAGTCACCGGATTTCCCTGGGCCTCATTTTCCTTATTTGCAGTGCCAGTACAATGAGGATAGTATCTGCCTCCCAGAGTTGTAGTGGGATTTACATAAATTAGTACATTTAAACATTTAGAACAGCACATGCAACATAAAGCATACTGGTACTCAGTATGTGCCAGGTGCTGTGCTAAGTACATATTGTGGTCCTCCTTTTACCAACATGGGAACAGCTCAGATAGAGGTATAGAAACTTGTCTAGATTATTTAGTTGGCAGGTGACAGAGTGGAGGTTTGAATCCAGGTCATTTGATTCCAGGCATCATGTTTTTTACACAATCCTCTCATACTCTGTGAGGGAATTCCCCTCTCCCTACCCCCTGCCCTTGCCCCCTGTCTTGTCCCCAGCACTGCCTTTCCAGAGCTATTTCCAAAAGGTGAAAGTGGGGCTTTACATTTGCTGAGCACATACTCTGTGTCAAACCCTCTCATGAGAAATCCAGAGATGAGGAAGCCACAGTTCCTGCCTTTACGGGGTACAGACTTGCCCAGGACAGGTAGCAAATGCCAGCCCAGGGAGGCTATTCTGAAGGTATGCTCTGGTAAGGCAAGATTCTGGTGGTGAGGAATGAGGTCATACTGAGGATTGGGGCAGTGGTTTAGGAAGGGCTCCAGGTATGGGCTGCTAAGTTGAGTCTTCAAAGGGTCCCAGACAGATGGGAGGAGGTATTGCCATTTATACCATCACCTTGAGCAAGCCATGGGAGCTCCCTTACCATGGGGGTTGTGGGTTGAGGCGGGGGAAGTGCTGGGCTGCTGGTCAAGAGCTGAGCATAGCAATTCTGTGAGAAATGCTGTCCCCACTTCACTGATGTGGAAACAGGCCCGGACAGGCCAAGCAACGGGCAGACCAGCCATGTGGCTGGAAGTGAAATTAACCTGGAGTCCCTCCCACTCTAGAAGGGGGACCTTTTCATCAATCCCAAGATCTACCCAAAGCCTCAGGCTGCTTCTAACTTAACCCACACAGTGCTACCAGAAACATCTATAGCAGTTTCACAGATAGGGAAACAAGGCCCAGAAAAGTTAACCTGCCCAAATTCTCACAGCTAATAGAGGAGCTGGAATAATTCAGTCCAGGCCTAACTCCGGAGTTCATTTCCTTTTACTTCACTGCTGTCTAAAAAAGAATTTTCTCAAAGCCAAGAATAGTGACTCTCCTCTGTGTGTGTGTCCATGTGTCTGTGTGTGTGCCTTGGAAGGAAAGCTGTGCTTCACTCCCATCACAGGTAAGCATTTGTCATTCGCGGTGCCTCTGAAGGACCGTAGTAAGGGGACCACTAAATGTGGTCACTTCTGCTGATTTAGATGCAGCTGAAGTATACTTCTGCTGATCAAATGAGAAATAAGGCGATTAAGATGCATGCATGATTCTCAAGGTTTTAAGATATTACAGTGTGCAAAGGGCTGCTGTTTATAGACGTGACCCTTATCAGTTGGGTAAAGGAGTCCTGGAAAAACCATGTAAGCATCAGTTAACATTCATTGAAGGCTTGATCGCTTCTTGGCCTTTTGGCTAAGATCAAATGCATTGAAGGTTTGACTGCATTAAATGCCCTAGAATTACAGCACTATCCTAAAAACTTAGGAAGGGGCCTTAGAAATCAACTAACACAACCCCCCCACATTTTGTTGTTGGAGAACATTGAGACCCAGAGAGGGAAGGGTGTGCTCACGTTTCACACAGCTAGTTAGGGAAAATTTGGGGGAAGAGAATGAAGAAAGTCATTTGCTTGGCAGCGATTTAAAATTCCTACACATATTGTCTTATTTGATCTACACAATAGCCTGATGATGATGTAGTACTCTTACTGCCCTCATTTTACAGAAGAGGAAACAGCTTTGGAGAGGTGAGACACAACGAATAATGTGATGGTGGAGTATCCAACTCTGATGGACATGTGCCCCTGAGTGTGAGATGGAAGATTCAAATCTGAGTCTATAACTGGTATTTGCTTTCATGTACCTTCTGCGTGAGCATCTCATTACTGAGTTGATTCCAGTGGATAAAGATACACGTGTTTAGTGCAGCATTGTCCTGGGTTCAAGCCAGCGGCTTCATCTGATGCTCAAAGACAGACTTCAACCAGGAACTAGAAAAGCTGGCCAGGTAGGTTGGGCTTATTGAGACATGTTTATCCACGAAAGTGCTGCCTTCCCAAAGGAGTTTAAAGAGTGATTTTTGAACTTAACCTCCTTGGACTCCTCCCTTAATATATGTGACTAGCCAACATGTGCAAAGCAGAGACTTGGTAATTGTGTCAGAACCAGAATTCAACCCTAGGTCAGGGCTTCAGCCCCCAGCTCTCCTGCAGTGCCCCCTAAACAATGCTAACCTCAGAAGTACAGAATTGGACAGCTACTCTTTATTAAAAGTTCCTGTTACTTAATATTACTTATTCTAAGCACTTGATGTGGATTATTATATTTACTCTTTGAAATAACTGTGTGTGGTAGATACTGTTATTATCAACTTCATCTTGCAGAGCCACAGGAATGAAGTCCCTTGCCCAAGGTCATTCAGCTTGTAAGTGGTAGAGGTAATAATAGTAATAACAACAGTAAAGCTGGGGTTTTGAACCTAGGCCATCCAGCTCCAGTGTCTGCGCCATTCACCACCGCACTGTGCTGTCTCAGGCCCTGTTCCCAGAACGACCAGGCAGAGAATGAGGGCCTTAGAACAAAGCCAAAGCTATTTTGCAATGAGGCTGCAGTGAGTGCCTGTGGCCACTAGAGGGTGGGGCTGCCGGCTGTGCACCTTTCCTCTTTTGGAAGGTTTCCTTTACCCTTACTTAGGGCTGTGCTCCCTTTCTCTGCAGCCCCCAGAGCTGGGTGCTCCTAAAGAAAGGTAGGGATTCCACTAGCCAGCCCTTAGAATCTGTGCCCCTCCTCTCCTGTGTCAGAGCTTGCTGGAGGAAGCCAAGGAGACTCTCTAGTTCTCAGCCACATACTGCTGGGGCCCACTCTAGAGCTGCCTCTGAAGCCTGCTGCCTTCCCAGCCCCCTGGTGCCTACGGCTCCCCTGCTCCAGGGCTCAGGTGGGAGAAGGTGCCCACTGTCAACCCCACACTGAGGCTCCTCAGGCTCTGCCCCTTCCTCTTCTGGGGCCAGCTAATGCTGGGGGCTGGCATGGTTTCTGCAAGCATAGAGAGGCCTGTGGTCCAGCCAGCCATGCTCCCTGCCACTGGGCAGCTACCCTTGCCCCCCCACCAGCCCTGCCTCTGAGCTGAAGCAGGCCTCGTCTCCACTTGTACACCAACTCCTGTGGCTGTCACAAACACGATGGTTATTGCCACATTTGCCAGGTCCCTGCCTGGCACTGGACAGCCATTATCTGAGTGAACATGCCCAGGTGCCTTGTGAGGTTGGTGTCATTATCTTTTATGACTGGACATTGCCAACTCAGGTGAAGTGATTTGCCCAAGGTCAAAGCCAGCGAGCGAGGCTGGCAAGAGGGCAGGAACCCACATCTGCCCCAGGTGTGCCTGCTCTTCTCGAGGACACGCTGTCTCTTCCATAGCACCGGCTGCCCTGACCACCCTCTGGTCACCCTACCCCAGAGGCAAGCCTGAACTGACCTCACGGTGGACGGATGGCACCACTCTCACCCCGCAGCCCCCAGAAGTCAGAGAGGCAACTTCCTGTCCCAGACAATGGCAATAAAGACGTCCAAGGACGCTTCCTAACCATCCCATGCCTGAGTGACGTTCACAGGCAGAGCCCTTCCTGGAACAGCCCTCTGTTTCCGTGTGACTGTGTGTGTGTGAGCATATGTGAGCAAGGCCTTGTGCGTGTGTGCTCGTGTGCTTGTGTGACCATGTGTCTGTGGCTGAGCATGTGATACATTGTAGCCCGTGTGATAGTGACTGGGACTTTGTGTATCTGTGTGTGCCCATAAAGGAGACAGGAGACAGGAATATGGCTCCTCACTCAAATTTGATGACTTGATAGCCACTCACTTCTCCCACTAGGATAGGGGAACTTGCAGGAGGAGGGAGACGCTTGCCTGGAGTGGAGCTGGGTTCACAGGCACTGTCAGGGTTACACCTGTGGGTCTGATACACATTTTCTTATCACATCCCTGGCTTGTCCTTGTGGCTTTGAAGACTCCTCCCTCCTTTATCCCTTTGAGCTAGATCCCAGATCTGTACCTGCTCCTGCCCCCAAGCAGCCCCTCCCCTGCTGCCCTAAGGCTTTTATACCAAAAGTTGCTCCAGGAAGAGCAGCTCAGCCTGCATGTTCCCTGCAGGCCCCATAGGCCAGCAAAATACTTGAGGCAACGGAAAGAATTCAGAGTTTGGAGTCAGAAGAACCTAGAATTCTGTTTGGGTAAGACATTGCCCTCTCTGAGCCTCAATTTGCTCATCTGTAAAATGGGGATGCTATACCTTACCTCAACGTGTTACTGAGATCATCAGTGAGGAGTCAGATGGCAAGCTGTCCTGGCACATATTAGGTCCCAAGGGCAGTCTTCCCTTCTCTGTCTCCCTCCCTCTCCTCCATCTGTTGCCAAGTTGCCAAGACCAGTTACTTTTCCTGCCATTTTATGCTTCCAATGCACCCCCTGCCCTTCTGGGGCACTGCCAGGGGTGGAACACAGACCTTCTCTTCTGGACCCATGCAGCAGCCATCGCTAGACAGTCCACTTTCAACGCCAAGTGCCAGGGCGCTCCTTCTGAATCACGACTCTTACCAAGGCCTCCCCTACTCTGAAACCTCCTATAGCTCCCCGCTGTCACCAGGTGAAGGGCAAAACTCCTCAGCCCGGTGTGTGAAACCACCTTCTCTGGGCTGCTGGCCCATGAGTCCTTGAGACACCCTCTGATTCCACCACAGCCGCCCCCACTTTGCCCTCTGCGCTTCCTGCTGCCAGGCCTTTGCCTCACGGTTCTCCCCTTGATGGGTCCAAATCTTGCCATGGATCAAGGCCTGCTGCAAATGCCACCTTGTTGGGTAAGCATTCTCTCACCTGGTGCCAGGAGGACCGGTAGCCTCGGCTTGTTCCTCCCTCGTCCCAGGGAGTCTGTGCCCATGCCCTACCCTCCCTGTAGACTGTGGGCTCTGTGAGCATCTTCTATGGGGGCAGGTGGCAGGAGCTCCAGCTGTGCTCTCCTTCCCTGTCAGCCTTTGGGCGTGGGAGGTTGTCTTGGTGGCCAATGCCCAAAGCAGGCTGGGGGATGCAGGAGAAGGCTGCAGCTGCTGTCCCGCTGAGGGGGAGCAGATGGTGAACGGAGCTTCTCCACCAGCTCTTCCTGGTCAGGCCACAGGGCCCTGAGACGACACCGCTGAGCAAACAGCCAGGCACGCCCCCTGCCCACTGCCCAGCTGCCCCCTGGAGCATCAAGGGAAAGAGCCGGGCCACCTGGGGCCTGGGGTAAGGGAGGGATCCCTCCACTCAAGCCTGGACTTGGGCTTCAGCCAAAAGGCTTCCAATTCCAACTCAGCCATCCACTTTCTGTGTGACATTGAGCACTCTTTCTAGGAGCCTCAGTTTCATCCTCTAAGATGGACATCATTGACCTATCTCACAGTGGCCATCTGACTTAGTGGCCACTCCTTTCTTTTTCCTTTTCCCTAGAAGGGGGCAAAAATGGGTGTTTGGGACCAGCAAGACAGTGCAGAGGAATGGGATGGACTCAGTAGAACTTTAGGCTTTTCTTTGGCAGTTGAGAGAACTGGATTCTGTTCTGGGATTTCTAGCTATGTGACCACAGCTGCCACCCAGTCCACCTGGCAATAAGTCTGAAGTATTGTGCTTTCCTCTAGGCTGAGGTAGTCCCATGCTTGTTTCCACACTTATGCTCTCTGTTGGTCGGGTACCTGTGTGCAGTGCACAACCAATACAACTGTACACAGCACCCCTGTTTGCGCCTTTGGGAAAGTTATACTTCCTTAACCTCTGTGAGCCTCTGGGCTTCAGTTTACCCATGTATAAAACAGGGTTATGCAGTTATTTCTTAGGTGTTTCCAGTGCTGTCAGGAGGTTCACATATATTGTAATGTCTGCTTCAGGCAGTTCTGGATTGTTATAGGGGCCAGAGATTGTTACACCCTCCAAGACACATTTACAAGCAGGTTGGAGAGTCTGCATATTGTGGACCACACCCCTTTCAAGGTTACACAGATCTGTATTGGAGTCTTCAGGTTCCCACCTGGGCTCTGTTCCAGGCCTTCCTGCTGAGGTCTGATTAGGCCTCTGGGCCTGCGGGAATGGGGGGACGGAGCCTTAATGGTCCCAGTTTTAATGTGCACACAGGAGCCATGATAAGATCACCAGACACAAGAATCAAACATCAGCATCCTCGCAGAGACCGGAGGACTGGTCCAACAGCAGGGCAGAGTCTCTGCAGCTTCTGGCAGTGGCTGAGGGGTGGCGGGGCTTTAGGGAGCGAGTCTGGTTTCCACACTTGTAAAGCACTTGGCCAGAGCCTGGCACAGAGTGAGTCTTGATAAATATTAGCTGCCGTCATTAATGCGATGATCATTACAAACGCTCCAACCTGCCTCATTCTTTAAAGACTTAGTGGTACTTACTAAGTGCCAGGCCTTGTATGAGTACTGGGGCCTCAGTCGAGTAGGACACAGTCTCTGCTTTCAGCAGCTCCCAGGGCAGTAGGCTAGACAGACAATTTGCTAAGTTTATGATGGGAAAGGTGTAGGAGGCTGGTGGAGCTCAGAGGAGCAGAAATGGTCTTAACCCAGGCTTGTCGGGGCTGGGGTCCATTAGGAGAGTCTTCCAGAAAAACTGAAATTTGCAATCTAGCTGTTATTGTCTACATTTTTTAGAGCAGAAACTAAAGCTCAGAAAGGTCATGCAGCTTTTGAATGGTAACAGTGGATTCTTTTTTTTCTTTTTTTCCTTGCTCTGTAGCCCAGGCTGGAGCGTGGTGGTGCGATCTCGGCTCACTGCAACCTCTGCCTCATGGGTTCAAGCAATTCTCCTGCCTCAGCCTCCCAAGTAGCTGGGACTACAAGCATGTGCCACCACGCCCAGCTAATTTTTGCATTTTTAGTAGAGACGGGGTTTCACTATGTTGGACAGGCTGGTCTTGAACTCCTGACCTCGTGATCCATCTGCCTCAGCCTCCCAAAGTGCTGGGATTACAGGCGTGAGCCACCACACGCCCGGCCAGTGACACTGGATTCTAATACAGGGCTGCCTGGCTCCGAAGCCTGAGCCCCTGAAGCCACAGCACCCCACGTTTAGGTCCCTCCTTCCGGGTCCACTCCAGGGAGTCCTTTGGGATCCTGGTTGAATGAAGAGCTCAACAGGGGCCGGATCACAAAAACCTTGAATGCCAGGCAAGGGAGGCTGGCTTTCTTCCAGAGGGTTTGGGCAGTCGCTGATGGGTTTTCAGAGGGGGAGGCAGGCAGTACAGGTGGCATGGCCTGGAAGGCTATTAGGAGCAAGAGTCTGCCAGAAAAGGCAGTGTGGGAAACCCAAACAGTCTCAGACCCTCCTTCTACTCATATGGGAAGAATGAGGGATGTGGGGGTGCTGAGGACCAGGGCCTGAGTACTCAGGGTGTGGGCTGGGGTGGGAGGCAGGAAGCTTGGAGTTCAGGGAAGAGCCCAAGATCCAACTTCCAGCAGCTTCAGAGCAGGCTGCAGAGGCCCTGAGCACGCTGGAGGTTCAAGAGGGAGGGGGCCTGAACTCACAACTGGGGCCAGACTAGGCAGAGGGGCTTGGGGAACAAGGGAAGGGGAGTTGGTTCCCATTTCCCAGGGTAGAGGTCAGAGGTGGAGTTGGGTAGGGGAGGACCCTAAGGGCCATGGCCTAGGAGCCACTTCCTCTTTCCCACAGTGTAGAGTGATGTCACTCCCGAACCCACCCTACTCCATCCCTGCCTTACAGCAGGCAAGCCTCGGCCACGGGGCTGTGGGAGAAAGGCTCAGGGATGAAAGCCCCTGGCCTTTACCCCCATTCCTGCCACAGCTTGGGAGGGGAAAGACCAAAATGAGTCAGAGAAAACAGCTCCTCAGCCTGGTGGCCCCACCTAAGCCCCATCCTTAACTGTAAGTCAAATCCCAACCCAGCTGTAGCGTCACACTTAAACCAGACCCACCCCCATCATAAACCTGACCCAGCCACACCTCCGATCTCTGCTGCAAACTCTACTCCAATCCCAGTCCTGCCAATGAGCCCTGACCTAGCCCAAACCAGCCTCCACGTCGGTTACAAGCACCACATCAGCCCAATCTGGACTGCGCCCTCGGCTCCACACCTAACTCTAATTTACCCCGGCCCAACCTCAGCTCCATCTCAACCCGACCCTAATCCAAACCTACTTTAGTGTCGCCCGAATTGAGCCCCAAACTCAACCCCACTCCAGTCTCCGTAAGCCCCGGCTCCAGTCTAGCATGGACCTCAGCCGCACTACACAACTTCTCCCGGTGCTCATCCCCACCCCAGCCTCCGAAACTCCTGCCCCTCACCTTTCCCCCAGCTCCATCCCCCGACCTCCTGTTGCTCAGCATCCAGGTCCCACGCTCCGACCCTCAGCCCTATTCCTTCCCCTAACCCCACTCACTCCCACGCCCACTCCCACCTGCACTCAGCGAGGGGGTCACTGTGTGGCTGACCTTGGTGGGCACACACACATGTCCAGGCACGCACACACACCTCAGCACACACACACCTCAGTGTATACACATGTCAGCACACACACAGCACACACCTCAGTGTATACACACACGTCAGCACACACCTCAGTGTATACACAGCACACACACATGTCAGCACTCACGCCTCAGTGTACACATACACGTCAGCACTCACACACACCTCAGTGTATACACACACGTCAGCACACACCTCAGCACACACATGCACCTCAGTGTATACACACACGTCAGCACACACACCTCAGCACAGACATGCACCGTATATACACACCTCGGCACACACACACCCCTCAGCATGCAGACATATGTCAGTGTATACACACACGTCAGCACACACACATCAGTGTATACACACACGTCAGCATACACACCTCAGCAAACACACGCACCTTAGTGTGTACACACATGTCAGCACACACACTTCAGTGTATACACAATCAGCACACACACCTCAGCACACACACCTCAGTGTACACACACACGTCAGCACACACACGCCTCAGCACACACACACACTTCAGTGCATACACACACAGCACTCACACACACCTCAGTGTATGCACACATGTCAGCACACACACTCCTCAGCACACACACACACGTCAGCACACACATACCTCAAAACACACACACCTCAGCACACACGCACCTCAGTGTATACACACACGTCAGCACACACACACACATCAGCACTCACACACCTCAGCACACACACACCTCAGCACACACATGCACCTCAGTGTATACACACACCTCGGCACATGCACAGCACAGCAGACGCCCTCAGCTCAGCATACACACACACACCTCAGTGCACGTACACACACATATCTCAGTGCATATACACACATGAGCATACACACACACACACCTCAGTGCACATACACACACATCAGCAGACACCCCAGCAAACACACACACCTTGGTGTATACACACACGCCTGTGTATGTACACACTGGCACACACACCTCGATGTATATATGCACACCTCCTTGCACAGACACAGATATCTTGGTGTACACAGACACACATATACCCCCCAGTATACACACACATACACCTTAGCATATATACATATATACTCCTCAGTGTACACACATGCCTCAGCACACACACCTTCAGCACGTGCACATATACACACACACCTTGGCTACACACACCTGTCAGGGTATATACAGACACTTTGGCATATACAGACATACACATCTCCGCAGACACACCCCCTTAACACACACACACACACACACCAGAAAAGGGTGGGAAATCCAGTGCAGCTGTGAGGACTGCCCTGGGAGCCGGGCCAGGAGCTCCCTGCCCCTCCCTGAGGGCCTTGTCCCTGCAGTTCCCTCCTGGTCAGGCCCTGCTATCTCCAATTCCCTCTTCAGTGTTGACTCTCCCCACCCAGGAATTCCTGCCCAACCTCCCGCCCTACGGCTGTCCTGGCATCGGGCCAGGTTGGCTGAGTAGAAAGATGACAATCCCAGGGCTACCCTTTCTCCTGTGTCCTGGGGATTCCTGCTCACAACAGCACACAGTGAATGCACGCTGCGCTGAGGGCGCGGTCTGAATGGGGTCAGAGTCTAGAGGGGCGCGGACACAGCCAAGCAATTCCCCAGTGTGATCTGTGGAAACGGGACTGCATCTGCAGGGGCAAGGGGGCGGGCGGATTGGGGAGGAGCTCATTCGAGGACACCCTGAGGCTGCAGGGCAGGCAGGACAGGATGGGGACCAGCACAGAGTGGGGACAGCCTGTGGCTCAGACAGGCAGATGGTCACCAGAGGGGCCAGGGAGGACCAGGAGCTGCTGTGGCTGCTAAAAATAATAGGGGGATGGACCTCTGCTGAGCACCTTCTGTGTGCCAGGCATTGAGCTGTGTTTTTAAAACCTCACTTGATTCTCACAATAATGCCTACCGCATACCTACCCCATGAGGTAGGTATTATTTTTGGTTCCCACAGGGGACACAAGGGACAACGAGACTCAGAGAGCGGAAAGCATTGGCCCAAGTTCACATGCCCCACAACTGGGCAGTAGGTGGAGCTGAACCCGGGCTGTGCGGAGGGCTTCCTTAAAGTTGCAGCAATCAAACGCAGCCCCCGACCTGCCCTGCAGCCTCCCGTGTGGAATTTCTCACATTCCCCTGAATATTCCAGGCCTGTCTCACCTCCTAGCTGTCCATTTGGCATGAAATGGCCTTCTGTTCTCAGTCCCTTCTCTGAGAAAACCTCCACCCATTCTCCAGAGCTCAACCCCCAGTGCAGCCCCGTCACCTGACCCTAATCACCCCACCCTCATCACCCTGCCTTTCACTGTGGGCTGGGCCCTCCTCCTCAAGGGCTGGGTCGGCCGGCCCCACACCAGCACAGGGCAGTCGTGAGTGAATGTGCCTTGTTGGTGAATGAATGCAGGACCCAGCCCGGCTGTGGGTCAAAGTGGGTGCTCAGGGAGGGGCCAGGGGCCCCCCTGCCTGGCTCTTATCTCCCAGGGCTGTCTCAGCCTTATCTGATAAGGCCTGACAGGTGAGCAGATGAGACTGACAAAGGCTTCCGGGTTACTCAGTAACCTGCCCTCTTTAAAAGTCCCGCTGTTTCCCCCTGGCATCCAGAACAGCCACCCCTCTCTCGGGCACTGCTGCCATGAATGCCCTCCTGCTCTCCGCACTGTGCCTCCTCGGGGCCTGGGCTGCCCTGGCGGGAGGGGTCACCGTGCAGGTGAGTCCTGTGTCCCTACCCTGGCCCAGCTGGCTCCCTGCCCCTAGTGCCCAGGGCTGGTCCCCTGAGAGAATACCTCCTCTTTGGGGCTGGACTGAGGATGTGTGTCCGAGGTTTGGCCTTCTTTGAGGAGCTCCTGCTCAGTCCGGCCACACACACACCTTTTCCTTCAACTTTGGAGGAGAAAGAAATCCAGTGGAGGGAAGAGGAATAATCATATGGGGAAGGCGGGGAACTGGCCAATTTACTGAGTGTCCCACGTGCCGATTCTTTCCCCAGCCCCTCACTGTGGCCCCACCATCAACCTGGAAGAAAGGAATTATTAGTCCCATTTTACAGAGGGGAAAACTGAGCCTCACAAAAGTTCTGTAACAGACCATAGGCACATGGCCGTGGGAAGTGCAGGAGCTGGATTTGAATCCAGACCTTACTCCTCAGTTCTGTGCTCAGCCAAAGCACCCCTGTGGGTCCCAGGAACCACACGGACACCCTGGAGATCCTGACAGATGGGTGTGCCTACCAGTGCCAATGCTGGCGACAGGCCAGGCTGGCACCTAGCAGGGGCCCTGCTCTCTATCAAAGCCAGATTCTGAGAGGCCTTTTATTGCTTCTCAAACAAAAACCAGGCTACAGGCTGAAGCTGGGGGCCCAGTAATCAGCAGCACCGCTCCCAGGCAGGGGAAGGACAGCCTGGGCTTGACCACGTGGAGCTACCATGCCTGGGTGCTGGTCCTTTGCCTCTCCCTAAAAATCAGCACACTGGCTCCTTCTCATTAGGCACCTTTGGTGTTACTGGAGCTTCACACCCATTTTCTCCATTCCCCATACAACATGCAGAATTTGCGGGTTCCGGAGTGTCCAGCACCACGGAGCCAAGCCGGGGCGTGGGGCCTGAACTCTACCCCTCACAGTGTCCCTCAGTGGATCGCCTGGCTCCCATATGCCACGAATACTACTCGTGAGCACCACTGGGCTGGACCGGGGCCAGCACAGGGGGCACAGTCAGGAAGCAGGCTGCAGCCTGGCCTCATGCTCTGGGCTTGTCTTTTCCAGGATGGAAATTTCTCCTTTTCTCTGGAGTCAGTGAAGAAGCTCAAAGACCTCCAAGAGCCCGAGGAGCCCAGGGTTGGGAAACTCAGGAAGTTTGCACCCATCCCTGGTGAACCTGTGGTTCCCATCCTCTGTAGCAACCCAAACTTTCCAGAAGAACTCAAGCCTCTCTGCAAGGAGCCCAATGCCCAGGAGATACTTCAGAGGCTGGGTGAGCAGCCTCCCTCCTCTCTGATTGACAGGGCTCGGGAATACTCTGATGGCACATGAGGAAGAGATCTGCTCTGATTGGTGGGATTTGGAGGAAGGGCTCAGCTCTGATTGGTGGAACTAGGGAGCTTGCCTCTGATTGGTGGGTTTGTTCCATGCCCACTTCAATTCCAAGTTGTAACTGCTGAGGTTTGGGAACTAAGACAGTTCATCTGGTCTTAGTTGCCTCTCTTTCTGGTGGAATCTCTGCTTTGATTGGTTGGTTTGAGTGGTCTGCATGCCCTGATTTGGGGCAAAACGCCCAGTAGGTCAGAGTATGGGCCTGCTGGGATTCTCTGGGGTCTGGGTGGTGACGTACAAGCTCTGGGCCAAGGGCGGCAGGGGTATTGGGAGGAAATGCTGGTTCTCACGAGTCTCCATCTCTGTTGTACAGAGGAAATCGCTGAGGACCCGAGCACGTGTGAGATCTGTGCCTATGCTGCTTGTACCGGATGCTAGGGAGGCTTGCCCACTGCCTGCCTCCCCTCCCCAGCAGGGAAGCTCTTTTCTCCTGCAGGAAGGGCCACCCACGATACTCCACTTCCGGCAGCTCAAGCTACCCTGGTCCAGTCGGGAGGAGCAGCCCAGGGAGGAACGGGGTGACTGGAGGCCTCGCCCCAACACTGTCCTTCCCTAGAGCCACTCCAACCCCCAGCTAATAAACCAGATTCCAGAGTACTCTGGGTGTTGCTTTCCTTCCTTCATCCCCTAGTCTACCCTGCCCTGGAAGCTCGGGATGTAATGTACAAAGCGAAGGACCCCACTCTCTCTGCTAAGCTGCTCGCTGTCCCTGGGGCTGCCACAACACAGAGGCGTGGAGGGGATCTGGATCTCCAAACCACTGAGGCAGCAGGTGGTGGGGAGGGTTTGCTTTACTTTCACATCGCCTGAGGTCACCAAATTCACTGAGCCACATGTGAGCACGGGAGCCAGTCTGAGCTGGTTAGGACGACCAACACAGGCACTTGACCCACTAGGAGACTGGCACCAAACTCTTGGGTACTCAAGGACTTGGCTCCCACCAACCATGCTAGTGTGGCCTCCACCCCGACCACATCCCAAACCACACCTCTTGCCATTTCCTCTGCTGCTGCTCACCTCTTCACTGCCCCTCTTCCCACACTACTGTCAGGCAAACTCCTACTCAGGCTCCAAGCCTTTCGTTCCATGGCCTCTCCTCAAGACAACTTTCTCAACCCCCCAGGAAGAGTCTCAGTGCTCCCACTGTGACCTTGACCTTGGTGCTCTTTGGGCACTGTGACCACCCACAACCCTTGCACAGCTCTGGCCACCCTGTTATATAATGGCTTCTGTGCCTGGGGAAGCCTCTCTGACCTCCAGACACACATAGATAATTGCATGAGGATATAAAACAGGGCAGGGTCCCAGCCACAGCTTTTCCAAGTACTGTGTGATCTTTGGAAAGTCACTTTCCCTCTCTGTACCTCCACCTCTTCCTCTATAAAACTGGGGCGCTAATATTTCCTGCCTCCCAGGCTGGGTGAAATAATGCACGTAAAGCCCTCAGTTAAGGCCTGACACAAACATAAGAGGAATTCAATAAGTGATAAAACAAACCAGAGAAAAGGGGACTAGGATCAGGCTGAAAGTGGTTCAGACAGGGTGAGGAAGCAGGGTATGGAAGTGAGGCCTATTAGCAAAGGTAGAGGCAACAAAAGAAAGAGAAGGCAGAACTCCCAAGGGTCCATCTTGGGGACTGGGGTGGAGGGGAATTGTCACAAGGGGGATTCCATGGGCTTCAGAATTCAAAAGGTAAGGTCTCTTCTAGTTGAGGTCAGGAAGGCTTTGTGAAAGGGGAAGGGCAAGTGCATTTGCATCACCCCTCAGATTTGCATTGGGATGCAGGGAATTTCAAAACCAGTGTGGAAGTAGGGAAAAAGAGGGTGTTGCAGAAGGTGGGAATGGTGCAGACGGACACAAAGACACTAGAATGGTTCAGTCAGGACAGTGTGGAGCCTGCAAGGGCAGACAGGACTGAGTTTGAGCCTTACTGTGTCATTTACAAGCTGAGTGTCCCTCTCTGAGGCTTGGTTTCTCATCTGAAAGTGAGGATGATAACAGACCCTACCTCCCAAGGTTGGCGGGGGATTAAGTGAGATATGTGATGGAGTGGAATCATTTAATGCCCTAACTCTGGAGCCAGACTCTTTGGGTATAAATCCTGGCTCTGTCTTTTACAGCTGTGTGCCTTTAGGCAAGCTATCTAGCCTTTTCTCTCCTCAGTTTTCCCATCTGAAAAATGGGGAAGATAAGAATCCATATATCGTAGGGTTGAGTGAAGAGTAAATGAAAAAATGCAGAAAAGTTCTTAAAAGTCTACTGGTTTTGAACAACCACTGGGTCAAATAAGAAATCAAAAGGGAAATTGAAAAGTATCTTGAGACAGGCCGGGCGCGGTGGCTCAAGCCTGTAATCCCAGCACTTTGGGAGGCCGAGACGGGCGGATCACGAGGTCAGGAGATCGAGACCATCCTGGCGAACACGGTGAAACCCCGTCTCTACTAAAAAATACAAAAAACTAGCCGGGCGAGGTGGCGGGCGCCTGTGGTCCCAGCTACTCGGGAGGCTGAGGCAGGAGAATGGCGTAAGCCCGGGAGGCGGAGCTTGCAGTGAGCCGAGATCGCGCCACTGCACTCCAGCCTGGGCGACAGAGCGAGACTCCGTCTCAAAAAAAAAAAAAAAAAAGAAAAAGAAAAGTATCTTGAGACAAGTGAAAATGAAAATACAACATGCAAAAGTTTATAGGGTGCAGCAAAAGCAGTTCAAAGGGGGACATTTATAGCAATAAATGCCTACATCAAAAAAGAAGAAAGATTTCATATAAACAACCTATTGTTACACCTCAAGGAACTAAAAAAGAAGAGCAAACTAAGCCCAAAGTTAATAGAAGAAAAGAAAAGATCATAGCAGAAATAATTGAAATAGAAACTAGAAAAACAATAGAAAAGATCAACAAAATTAAGAGTTAGGTTTTTGAAAAGATAAATAAAATTGCAAAACCTTTAGCTAGACTAAGAAAAAGGGAGAAGACTCAAAAGCGTTGGAAGTTATCCCTTTAAGATCAGGAAAAAGACAAGGGTGTCCATTCTTGCCACTTTTATTCAACATAGTACTGTGCTAGAAGTCCTAACCAGAGCAATTAGGCAAGAAAAAGAAATAAAAAAGCATTCAATTTGGAAAGGAAGAAGTTAAATTGACTCTATTTGCAAATGACATAATCTTATATATAGAAAACGCTAAAGACTCTACTAAAAAGCTATTAGAACTCGTAAGCAAATTTAGTAAAGTTGCAGGTTAGAAAATCATACAAAAATCAGTAGCATTTCTATAATTAACAATGAATGATCTGAAAAAGAAATGAAGAAAACAATCCCATTTAAACAGCAACAACAACAACACACATCTTATGAATAAATTTAACCAATGACTGAAAAGAATCATACACTAGAAAAACATAAAACACTGATGAAAGAAATTAAAGAAGATGCAAATAAATGGAAAGATATTCCATGTTCATGGATTGGAAGAATTAATATTTTTAATGCTTATACTATCCAGAATGATCCACAGATTTAATGTAATCCCTATCAAAATTCCAATTATATTTTTTTCACAGAAATAGAAAAAAAATCCTAAATTGCATAGGGAACCACAGAATTCCCCAAATAGCGAAAGCAATGTTGAGCAAAAAAGAAAAAGCTGGAAGCATCTCACTACCTGATCTCAAAATCTACTACAGAGCTGTAAACAGCATAGTACTGGCACAAAACACACATAAAGACTAATGGAACAGAATAGAGAGAGCCCAAAAATAAATCTACACATTTACAATCTGATCTTTGACAAAAGTGCCAAGATCACACAATGGCAAAAGGACAGTCTCTTCAATAAATGGTATTGGTACATGCAGAAAATTGAAATTAGACACTTATTTAACCTCATGTACAAAAATTAACTCAAAATGGATTAAAGTCTTAAACTTAACACTTGAAACTGTAAAGCTACTGGAAGAAGCCAGGAGCAGTGGTGAACACCTGTAGTCCCAGCTACTCGGAAGCTTGAGGCAAGAGGATCACTGGAGCCCAGGAAATCGAGGCCAGCCAATACAACACAGTGAGACTTTGCCAAAAGCAAACAAACAAAAACAAAACAAAACAAAACAAAAACACCAAAACCCAAAACAAAACCAAATAACAATAACAACAAGAAATGTACTAGAGGAAACATAGGAGGAAAACTTCTTGACATTGGTCTTGGCAAAGATTCTTGCCTATGATCCCAAAACCACAGGCAAAAACTTCTTGACATAGGTCTTGGCAAAGATTTCTTGCCTATGACCCCAGAACCACAGGCAACAAAACCAAAAATAGACAAAAAGGAGTGCATCAAACTAAACTGCTTCTGCACAGGTAAGGAATGAAAAGAATCTATAGAATGAGACAAAATATTTCAAATGAAACATATGCTAGTGGATTAATATCCAAAATATATACAGAATTCAAACAACTCAATTGCGAAAAAACGAATGACCCAATTTAAAAACAGGCAAAGCAACTGAATAGACATTTTTCTTTTTTCTTTTCTTTTTTTTTTTTTTTCCTTTTTTTTGAGACAGAGTCTCGCTCTGTCACCCAGGCTGGAGTGCAGTGGTGCGATCTTGGCTCACTGCAACCTCTGTCTCCCGAGTTCAAGCGATTCTCCTACTTCAGCTTCCTGAGTAGTTGGGATTACAGGCATGTGCCACCACGCCTGGCTAATTTTTGTATTTTTAGTAGAGATGGGATTTCACCATTTTGGTCAGGCTGGTCTAGAACTCCTGACCTGAGGTGATCCACCCACCTCGGCCTCCCAAAATGTTGGGATTACAGTGGTGGGCCACTTCGCCCAGTGACATTTTTCACAAGAAGACATACAAAAGGCAAGGAGGTATGTGAGAAGGTGCTCAACATCACTAATCCACAGGGAAATGCAAATTAAAATCATGACGAGATATCACCTCACATCTGTAGGAAGGACTTTTGCCAAAAAAGAAAAAAAAAGATGCTTGCTGAGTATGGTGGCACCCGCCTGTATGTAATCCTAACTACTTGAGAGGCTGAGATGGGAGGATCACTTGAGCATGAGAGTTTGAGACCAACCTGGGCAACCTAGCCAAATCTCATCTCAAATACATACATACACACACACACACACACACACACACACACACACGCAAAAAGAAAAGATAACAAGTGTTGGCAAGGGTGTGGAGAAAATGGAACCCTCCACACTGTTGGTGGGAAGATAATTTAGCATAGCCATTATGGAAAACAGTATGAAGTTTCCTCAAAAAATTAACACTAGAAGGCTGGGTGCGGTGGCTCATGCCTGTAATCCCAGCACTTTGGGAGGCCGAGGCAGGTGGATCATGAGGTCAGGAAATCGAGACCATCCTGGTTAACATGGTAAAACCCCGTCTCTACTAAAAATACAAAAAATTAGCCAGGTGTGGTGGTGGGCGCCTGTAGTCCCAGCTACTTGGGAGGCTGAGGCAGGAGAATAGCGTGAGCCCAGGAGGCAGAGCTTGCAGTGAGCCGAGATCACACCACAGCCTGGGTGACAGTGCGAGACTCTGTGTCAAAAAAAAGAAAAAAAAATTAAAACTAGAAATGTCATACAATCCAGTAATCCCACTTCTGGGCATATAGCCAAAAATACAAAATCAGTCTGTCAAAGAAATATCTACAGTCTCATATTTATTTCAGCATGATTCACAATAGTCAAGATACAGAATCAACCAAAGTGTCCATCAACAAATGCATGGATCAAGGAAATGTTATACACAAACACGATGAAATACTATTCAGCCTTGAAAAAGAAAATGTCCTGTCATCTGTGACGAAGCGGATGAAACTGGGGGACATTATGCTAAGTGAAATAACCCAGGCACAGAAAGGCAAATCCTACATGATCTCAGTGAAATGTGGAATCTGAAAAAGTTGAACATATAGAAGTAGAGTGGAATAGTGGTTACCAGGCGTTGGGGTTTGGGAGGAAGTGGGGAGATGGTAAACAAAGAAGAAGGAAAAGAAGAAGCTCTGCCAGGCCCACAGAGAGCAGCTCGTCGATGCTGCTATCATTCTGATTCCGGGCAGCAGCACAGCTGTGTGGCTGGTACATGGCAGGGACTCAGACAGCGGCAGTTCTCTTTGCTGTCTCCAGCAGGCAGGTGGGAAGCCAGCACAGCTGCGGGGAGCAGTGGGAGATGAGTCTAGATAGTGCACGAGCTCGGGCTAGACTTGGTAGGTGGCAGTGGGGAGCCATGGAGGCATAGGAGCACCATCAGAATGGTGCTGCGGTGTTCCTCTGGCATGGTGGGCATGGAGGGCCCACAGGACGCAGGGCCAGGAAGGAAGGTCTGGCCTGGCCCAAAGGTAGTGATAAAGGTCCCAATGAGTAAGGATGGAGGGGTGAGAAGTGGGGCTCCAGAGAACTGCGGGAGGCATTGCAAAGGCCATTCACCAGCCTTGCCTGTGGGGTGAGGGCAAGGAGGAACCTGTAGCCTGGGAGATTGTAGGACTCATGAGCAAAACTAAGGAGCTGTCTAGAGCATGCACTCGGGTCTTTGGGAGCTGAGTTCAGACGGCACAGCCCCTTGACCTCCGACTTTCCTCCTCCCCGGCTTCCCAGGACCAAGGCTTTGAGGGGAGCCCACTCTGGAAAGGCCCTGCTCCCAGGAGTTCCCAGCATGGCTCCCGGCCTGAATAAAGGCACTGAGGTTGGCTGCAAGGATGTGGAGGCCGCACTGGGCCCCCGTCAGACATCATCAGCTGGCGCAAGGCAGGAATATGGTGGTCAGAGCATGGATCCCGGCCCACATGTCCTGGGAAGGGCCCTGCTTTGTCACTTTGCTTGGTCTGTGATCTGGGCTTAGTTTTTCTCTCTGTACCTGACTCTTCTTAGACTGGATGGGTGATAATAACAGTATCTACTTCATCAGTCTGTTTTGAGGACTCCATGAGTTACCACGAGTGCCAAGTGAGTAGGATAGCACCTGGGATAAAGCGAATGCTCAATAAACAGTGGCTATAAAAATAATAATATTAATAATAATAATAATTATTTTTTTTTTTCAATTTTTTTCTGAGACAGGGTCTTGCTCTTGTCGCCCAGGCTGGAGTGCAGTGGTGCAATCTCGGCTCACTGCAACCTTCGCCTCCTGGGTTCAAGTGATTTTCTTGCCTCAGCCTCCCGAGTAGCTGGGATTACACGCCTGGCTAATTTTTGTATTTAGTAGAGACGGGGTTTCGCCACGTTGGCCAGTCTGGTCTCAAAATCCCGACCTCAGTGATCCTCCCACCTTAGGCTCCCAAAGTGCTGGGGTTACAGGTGTGAGACCCCACACCCAGCCCATAATTATTATTATTTTTAAAGACAGGGTCTTGCTCTGTTGCTAAGGCTAGAGTGTAGTGGTGTGATCTCAGCTCACTATGGCCTCAACCTCCCAAGTTCAAGTGATCCTCCTGTCTCAACCTCCTGAGTATCTGGAACTATAGGCAAGTGTGAATACTTCTGGCTAATTTTCAATTTTTTCATAGAGATGGGATCTCCCTATGTTGTCCAGGTTTGTCTCGAACTCATGGCCTCAAGCAGTCCTCCCATCATGGCCTCCTAAAGTACTGGAATTACAGGTGTGAGCCACTGTGCTTGGCCTTTGTTGGCTATTAATTATTATTAATATTCCTCAGGCTGCCAGGAAGGAGAGAGGGAGGGAAGGCCTCCCAGCTGCAGCTGGCCAGATGGTCCCTGTGGGGCTGGGAAAAGTGGGAGCTTGGAAGTGAGAATGAAGGCCAAGGGTTGATCTTCTCAGGCAGGCCCCAGGCAGAGTCGGCCCTGATTATGTCTTGGGAGGGCATGCTGCTTGAATCTTCCCTCCACTCTCTCCTTCTGTCTCACCTTCTCCCTGCCCCAACCCCACTCCTGGGCGCCAAAGCTGGGGAGTCCTTGAGTTCAGCCTGGGGGTTGCCAGGTCTGGCTGGCTCTGTGGCTTCTGAGCTCTGTGATCCTGGATGCCTCATTCCTGCTCCGAGCCTTGGCTCCCTTCGGGATGGGGTTCAATCAATCAACTCCCCGGGGCCTTGGAAATTTCAGGAAAATTCCTGCCTGGTATTTTTAGTCCAACCTTTCTCCTCAACCCACACTTCTTCCCCAGAAGCTCCTCCCATGGCTCCTGGGGATGAACAAAGGACACGTGGACTCGTGTGTTGTAGAATCTTTATTCAGGAGCCGGGCTGCCTCAGGGGCCTGCCCCTCCAACCCTGTGTCCAATTGCTTTGCACCAGATCCAGCTGCTCAGGCCCTGGGATGGTGGTGATGACCATGGTGGCCAGGGACCCATCTTGAGCATGGACAGGGATGGGAGGCTGCCAAGGCGGTGGGCTGAAGGGCGAGGTGTCCCCGGTGGGCTCAGGGCACTCAGGGCCATCTCAGAGGCAACCGGTACATGCAACGTTCACACACAGCTCACAATCATCGTTAGCGATGGTCCCTGGGCAGGGAGAGAACTGGTCAGCTGACCTGAACCTGGGCCCTCTGTGGCCAGGCAGCAGAAAAGATCTGCTTGGGAGTGGGTGGTGTCTTCTGCAGACTGGGGGCAGGAACCTCTAGAGGTGGAGTGAGGGCTTGGGTTCAAGTCCCAGATGCTCTCCTTCCTAGCGGCGACTGGGCAAGCCGCTCACACTGCCTGTGCCTGAGATTTCTTATTTGCTAAATGGACAGAGTCACTGTGAGGAGATAACGCAGGATCGACTTGTCGCAGCACACGGTAGGTGCTCAGTAAGTGCTAGCTGGTTGCTACATTCTCCTGCCCGGCTCTGCGCCATCCCTCGGGTTTCAGGTTGGCTGACACCTCCTTTTGGAAGCCTTTCAGACCCCCGTCCCACCGCAGATGTCAGCCAGCTCTCCTCTCTGCTCCATGCAGCCATTGTCTGTTGATGGGTCTGTGCCTGGCATGGACTAGGGATGAAGCGGGTTTCAGGCATGCCTGACTCACAGTGCCTAACCCGGGGAGTCCTGGGAGCCAGCAGGACGGGTCCTGAGTTACTTGAATCTCCCCATTCACAGCTGCTGGGTGCTTATGAGAAACAACCCAGGTGGAGGGGCCTGGGCGTGGGAGGAGACAGAGCGAGGTTCTGCAGGGAGCGGGGGCACTTACTCAGGGTCTTGAAGATGCTGGAAGCCTCCTGAGAGGCGCAGACAGGCTGGAGGTCCTGGGGCAGGGCAGGGTGGTGGCACACGACGGGCAGGAGGCTCTGGGTCTGCAGGCGAGGGCTGGGTGCCCACTGTGCCTCCAGTTCACTCAGCTTCTTCATGGATTCCAGCTGGACCCGGAAGCCTTGGTACTACAGGGAGGGGAGAAGAGATAGGAGCAGATCAAGACCTGGGCCAGGGGCAGGCACTGCCCTGAGATCCAGGGTCGCTCGAACCCTGCAGATCCTCCAGAGCCTTCCCTGTCTCTATGGGAAGTCCAGGGCCACAATGGAAAGAGCTGCCGGGGTGGGAGGTGTGAGGAACAAGCAGCGAGGCTGTGGGACATGGTGGTTCAAGGCATGGGCTTTAGAGACAGGCAAGCCCTGGTTCAAATCCCTCCTCTGCCGCTGACCGGCTGCCTGTCTGTTCCCCACTCAGCCTCAGCTCCCTCATCTGACATCTCCCGTGGGGGCGTGGCACCAGGATATACTTGCCAACGGGGCGCCTGCCTGAGCTAACATGGCAGAGTGGTGGCAGCTGTAAGCGACCGGTCTCCAAGGCTAGGGCTGTTAGGGAGGCCGAGTCTCCTGCACCCCTCTCTGGGACCCACTTTGTTCTCCCCAAGGAGACCAAGGCCACAGACGTCTCTGCTACACTGGGCGAGGCCAGCAGCATCCCCTGCGACGTGGCAGACAGGCCCTGCTGCGACGACTCCTGTCAGTCTCCTATGCCCCCTGGTAGGGCACTGGAACCCCAACAGTCTTCTATCAGGCCTTTGTACATGCTGTGCCTGGCCTGGAACAGTTTCCCCATCCTCTGTGCCTGGCAACCTCCTGTTCATCTTGCAATGCCAGCTCAAGGGTTACCTGCCCGGAAAATGGTTCTGGAGCCTGTCCCCCTCCACCCACATGTGGGTGCATATAGAGAACTGTGGGAGCATAACAGGGGGTCTCCTTCCCTTTCTGGGCTCCTCCCGTGCAGGGGCCTCATCCTGTTCCACACTCTGACCTCTGTGACCAGCACGGGCCTTTGAGGGGAGCAGTGCTGAATCAGTTTGGTGTTGTCATCGCCATCATCACTGCCATCAAAGTCTGGCTGCCGCCACCCACCAGCTGCCTTGGTCCCAGAGCTGTGATGGGTGTTGGGCTGAGCCCCGGGCCCTGTGCTCCCCCGGTGTCCCCTGAATTCCCAGTACACCCTCTCCAGCTTAGCCTCCTACTGTGGGGCCCTTCAGGCAAGGGGCACGCTAGCCAAGGGACTCACCTGGATGTAGACTGACTGTGTGCTCTGCAGCAGCAGCAGGAGAACCACAGCCACTCCTGGCAGGAGCCCTGACACAGCCCTGCAGCCCATCACGCTCCCTGGGCTCCCCCTGCCACTGTCCACCGTCTCCCATCTGTGTCCTTGCCTAGCACCTCCTTATAGGCCAGGCTCCGGAGTCCTGGTCACTCATTAACTGGCCAGCCGGGGTGGGGTTGACAGCTAGCTGGCTCTCTGACAAGCTGGGGCTGGTTCCCAGGAAGGGGGTTGGGGGCTAGGAGGGCAGGAGCCCAGAGTCTATGGGAACACAGTGCTTGAACACTGAGCGCCTGCCACGTGCTGGGCTCTCCATGGGGGCCTTGGAGCACACCATCATTTACTCCTCGAGATACCTGTGTGAGTGTGATGATAGGGAGGCCATTTTACAGACAGGAAAAGTGAGGCTCAGGAGGGAGCGTGGCTTGCACCAGGTCACAGAGCTAGTTAATGTCAGAGAAGGGGCTCCAGCCAGGTGTCCTTGGCCCAGGTCAGCCCATGGTCCTTTCTCTGGGGGAAGGATACAGACAGACGGGCTGGTCCAGGGCAAAGTGGGCAGACATGGCTGATCTCAGGGTTCTCAAGGCCCCACTCCCCCAAGACCCACATCTCTCTCACTCCCTCTCCTCAGCACTATTTAATGACCATCCTTCAGACCAGTCCTGGCCCCAGGTTTTGAACCTGCCTCTGCCTGCCATCTCCCACCTGTGCCTGGGTGCTATCGGGCCATGTTTGACCCATCTCACCTGTCTGTGCTTTCAGAAGCCGATAGCCTAATCCAGTATGGAGGAAAAAGCAGTGGTGTTGGAGGCAGATTGATCCGTGTTCAAATCCTAGTCCTACTGCAGCTGTGTGATTTAGGATAAGTCACATCAACTGTAATGGAACCTCAGTTTTCTCTTCCATCAAATGGGCATGATAAAACCCCTCGCATAAGGTTGCTGTGCGCGAGGGCCCCTGCCCACCTGAGGTTGCCTTTGTCTCCTGGGTAATGCATCTGTAGCAGCCCCTGATCTTACAGTTGCCTTCTAGGCAATGCATAACCTACTGCCCCAGTGGTTGAAGGTTGGGTCAGAGAGAAGAGGGCAAAGTCTCTAAGGGTGATATCACCACTGCCATACCAGGCGGCTGTAAACAGTGCCTGTGCCAGGGCTCAACTCTGCAAGGCACAGACTCTGGCGTGTGGCGAGCTCCCCTGATGTTGAGACTGAACGTTGGATTGAAGCCCTGATAGCTCACCTTGGCATTTAAGGTGCCACTCCCAAAAATGGCTAAAATCTGATGTCACTGTGCTTCCCCATACCAACCCTTTTCACACAGGTCTAATCCCATCTCATGTCTTTGCCTACTCATTCCACCTGCCTGAAATGCCCATCTTCCTTTTTCTTATCTCAGACTGAAATGAAGAAGAAGCTGAAGTGAACTTTGGAATTTCTTATGTATTGCTTTGAATCCAGACTTCAGCCTTTGCTCTTTAGAGTATATGGAAGTTAAGGGACTCTTACATGCTCTCTCATCTGTAAAATGAAAACAACCACCTGGGAACAATAGCTCTCATTTCTTGAATACTGTGCACAAAGCTATGTTATAGTCATAATCCCATTGAATCCTAAAGGATAGACATAATGGTTGTTCCCATTTTACAGATGAGTAACCTGAGGCCCAACGAAGCGCCATGTTTATTGTCACTGTGGGAGCAAGAGGGGTGAGCAGATTTTCTACCTGGAATTCTTGCCTTTGCTCAGCCTGTGGTGTTATAGAAAAAGGAACCTAGGACTTGGAGATAAGGAGAGCTGGGTTCAAACCCAAATGCCAGCACTTACCAGCTGTGTGATCTTTGGCACACTACTTAGCTTCTCTGAGCCTCCATTTCTTCATCAGTAAAGTAGAGAAAATAGTAATAATAATTTTTAAAAAGACCTCATAGTAGTTGTTGTAAAGAAAAACTGAACGATACCTGTCCCAGGAGAGCCTGTGACTCTCCCCAAAACCAGCCGTTTCCCCAGCATGTGCCCTGGCTTACGGGGGATGTGTCATGAAGGGGGGTTTCCCTGCGTCTCCTTGTGGAACTCCCACAACAAGCCCCATCTCTCAATCTACAGTGGGACCAGTGCTGCTTTCTGACTTGCACAGGCTGAACTCAATGCTGGGCCGTTCTGTCCAGTCCTGGGTCTGACCAACTGTAGGACCTTGGACAAGCGACGACTTCTGTGATCTCGGTTTCTCATTTGTAAAAATCATGTGACCAGTCTCCAGTGTTTGAGATTGTTATGAGGCGGCTTGATACCTAAATCCATGGTCTTTCCATGAGAAGAAACTCATTCCCCTTGGCCCCTACATCAGTGGGACAAGCCTGCTGGGTCTGGGGGCCCCTTGGCCATGGTCTCTTTCCTTTCTTCGCCCTGTGGCTCCTCCAGCCAGGGCCTGTCATGCGTCGGTCTTCCCTGGGAACCAGGTATGACTTCCCTATCTGCCTAACATGACTCAAGTTTATTTGTCAAACCCACCTCCTCCCAATCTCTCTCTAAATGATCCACCATCCATCACAACCAACTTGGCCGCAGACGCAAATCCTTGACGCTGCCCCTGGCCAGCCCATGTGCATTGACGTGGTATTATCAGGGCACTTCCTTCTTTATGGATGTGGGAAGTGACTGTCACAAGAGCCTGGAGTTCACCCTGTGTGGAAGACTCACTCACAGATGCGGGGTGGGTGACAGTTTACCCGTGTGCATTTGGGCAGCTCCCCTCTCTACCCTGGCCTCTCTTCTCAGTGCCCACTGCTATGGTGCCCAGAGCCCAGGGCTCTCCCTGCCCCCAACTGCTCAGTTCCCCACAGCATTAGTCAGAGCTGACCACTCCATCTTTCTTGGGGTAAAGTGCTTTCACCATTTGACTCCTGGGATGCACTCTTCTCATTTTCTGCCGACCTCACTGGCTCCATATTCTCAGCTTCCTTCCTTGGTTTTCCCTTCTGTTCTCCACCTCTAGGTGTTAGAGTGCCCAGGGGGCACCAAGCCTATCTTTGGACCTCTTTCTTCCTGTCTGTAATCACCCCCTTGGTGATCTGTCCCATGTCAAGGACTTTAATGCCATCAACACTCTGTTTACTCCCTCGCCTGGCCTTTCTTCTCAGTCCCAAACTCATTTATCTACCAGCCTCCTCAGCGCCTCTCATACCGGTTGATAGTACTACCATTGACCCAGTTGCTCAAGTCAAAAAGCTGGGAGTCATCCATGATGTCTCTTTTTTATTTGCCAAATTCAATTCACTAGCAAATCCAGTTGGCTCTACCATCAAGATATTTCTAGATTCCAACCATATCTCATCATCTGCACTGCTATGATCAAGGTTCAAGGTATCATCACAGGTTGAATGGGTTATTGCAATAGCCTTGTTCTCCAGATAAGCAGAACACACACACACACACACACACACACACACACACACACACACACACCCTATATAGAGATATATATTTCTTATTAGAAAGTCTACTGATTATAAATGTTAATCACATTGAAAAAATCTTACTTCAGAGAGCTTCTCCCATCACTCCTAACTCTTTTAACTTGCTTTCTTATAGCACCTGTCATACATATCCATCTAATTTTTTGCATCTTTCTGTCTCCTAGAATGTAAATTCTATTACAGTAAAGAATTTGTCTGTTTTGTTCTCCTAAAACAATAGCTGGTACATTTATCTTATTGGATAGATCTATCTATGTATCATCTACCTAGATTTATTTTAAAGAACTGGCTCACATGATTGTTGAGCTGGTAAGTCTGAAATCTGTAGGGAGGTTTGGCAGGCTGGAAATTCAGATTAGATTTGATATTGCAGTCTTGACTCTGAAATCTGCAGGGCAGGCTAACAGGTGAGAAACTTAGACAGAGTTCTTATGTTGCAGTCGTTGATGCAAAATGCTTCTTCCTGAAGAAGGCCTTTATTCTTTTTTTTTGAGATGGAATCTCATTGTGTCACCCATACTGGAGTGTAGTGGCACAATCCCGGCTCACTGTAACCCCTGCCTCCTGGGTTTAAGCAATTCTCCTGCCTCAGCCTCCTGAGTAGCTGGGACTACAGGTGCCCGCTACCGCACCCAGCTAAGTTTTGTATTTTTAGTGGAGATGGGGCTTTGCCATGTTAGCCAGGCTGGTCTGGAACGCCTGACCTCAGGTGATCCATGTACCTTGGCCTCCCAAGGTCTTTACTCTTAAGGCTTTCAACTGATTGGATAAGAAGCCCACCTACCATTATGAAGGGTCATCTGCTTAATCAAAGTCTACTGATTATAAATGTTTATCATATAAAAATTATTTTCACAGCAACATCTAGACTGGTGTTTTATCAAACAGCTGGGCATCATGACCTGGCCAAGGTGACACAGAAAATTAACCATTGCAAGCATCCATCCATACAGATCGCCCTGGACCTTCTCCAGGCCTTTCTCCATGTAGCAGCCAGAGGAATCCTATTAAATTCTGAGTCAGATCATCATGTCTTTCCCCTGCTCACACCTACTAGTGGCTTTCTGCTTCACTCAGAGGAAAATCCAAAGGCTTCTGCCTACAAGGACCATTTGGCATCCCATCTTTATCTTTGACCTCAACTCCAAAAACTCTGCCCTTCACTCTCTGGGTTCCAGCCACCCTAGCTTCCTTGAGGTCCCCCAACCACACCAAGATTATTTACCTTTCGGTCTTTGCTCTTCACCCTTCTCCACATTCAGGTCTCTGCTCAAATGCCACTTCCCCAGAGATCTTTCTTGATCCTCCTCCCTCAGAGAGTTTCCCCACCACTCCTAATTCTCTTACCTTCTTTTTCATAGCACCTGTCATATATATACATCTCATTTCTTGCATCTTTCTATTAGAGTAAAGAATTTGCCTGTTTTATTCTCCCAAAGCAATACCTGGTACATAATTAGTGCTCAACAAATACTTGATGAATTGAATAAATGGATATGATGCAAATATCTATTCCACCAAGGACTAGATGTTTGGGCCATTTTCTATTTCTCTGACCCTTAATCACCTCATCTAGCATCTTGCTGGCATGCGATAGGTGTTCAAAAAATGTATGTTGTTATTGCTTTCATAGTTGTGAAATCACTTGTTTACTGAGAAACAGAATGCTTTTTTGTGTTTTGTGTGCATAGAAGCCCCTAGGGCATTCGATCATTTAATAAAAAATGATTTACTGATAGCCTATTATGTGCTACCATGGGATATGTACTTAACAAAACAGACAAACCACTGCCCATAGGGCAGTTTGGTGACTTGGATAGGGAGGCGGGAGTAGAGATGATGAGAAAGGGTTGGATTCTAGAGATTCTCTGAAGCCAGAGGCCTCAGGATTTTGTATGCTTGGATGGAAAGAGTGAATGAAGAGAGCAGTCTAGGACAGCTCTATGGTTGCCTCAAGTCAATTGGTGCTGCCATATACTGAGATGAGAAATGGGAAGGAACATGTCAGGTGAGTGTATCAAGAGCTGGGTCTGGACACGTTAAGCTTGAGATACCTGTTTGAGATGTGAGTCACAGATATAGATATCGTGGTCACTAAGTGTATCTGCTGCTCAGAGACCTGAAACTGGATTGAGAGAGTGACAGGACGGAGAGGAGAGGTCCCAGGGCTGAGCTCTAGGGCACTGTAATACCTGGAGGTGAGGCAGAGAAGGAGGAACCAGCAGAGTGGATGGGGGGGAAGGAACAGTTGATGAAGAACAAAAAGAGACTTGCGTCTTTGAAGTCCAATGAAGAAAGGACTTCAGGAGCAAGAACATGCTCACTTGGTCAAATGTGGTTAGCTCTAGTAAAACAGAGAATTATCCTTCGATTTGGCAACATGGAAGTCACTGATGGCCTTGATAAGACCAATTCCAACAGTGGTGAGGATGAAAACCCGATGGGAATGAGTTCAAGAAAAGATAGGTGGATGGAAAGTGGGCCTGGTGCTCTTAACTATCACTTTATATCAAAGCATAAGACAGAGAGATGAAAAATTTAAGGAAGGATCAACACGTGAACAGTTCATCCAGAAGACTCTGTAGGGAGAGTTGTATAAGCCAAGATGTGACAGATTTCCCAGAAGCCCTCCAAATGAATTTGGTTTTTCCCTGGAGAGGTGGGAGATCTAATGAGTGGTTCGATTTTTGCTATGGCCACCAGAAAACTCAGAACCAAATTTTGCTCCAATATTAGTGACTGTACTAAAGCTCATTCAGTCTGTGTCTTCCCCCTGTGACTTACTTTCCCAGTCTACCCATATTGTACTGACCTTGTTACATGAACATGTGCGCGGACACACACACACACACACACACACACACACACACACACACACACACAGCATCAGTCCNCACACACACACACACACACACACACACACACACACACACACACACACTCTCTCTCTCTCTCTCTCTCTCTCTTCAGGTTTCTTTATACAAATGCTTGCAAGGTGCAACACTTTTCTGGCCTGGAGTTGGGTAACAGGTATTTAACACAAATGTGAATCAGGGCTGCCCCCTGGTGATGGCAGGGAAGACTGCAGGCGGAGAATGAGTCCTAATCCATTTCCCTGAGGCACCACCTTGAGAGTTAATGGAGTGAGCAGACATTTCTGCGCTTTGCTTTGAGCGGTAACAGAGAGCCTCTCTGTCCCCATGTCTGCACCTGGGGGTCCTACAAGCATGGCCGTGACAGTCACCACCAGCGACGCGCCTTGGGGATGCGGGAAGAGGAAGTGTGCGGGGTCATTACCAAAAAGCCCCTGCTGATGCCTGATTCCTGGGTTCTGCAGAGAGGAGATGCGGAGGTGAACAGTGGGGCTGAGGGGAGGAGAGGAGGCAGTTCAGTCCCAGGTGGGACCTGCATTGAAGTCGGCTTTTGGGGGCATCCCAGGGCAGAGGGAGAACTACAAGGAGGAGGACACGTGGCCCCCAGAGACCGGCTTTGCCCGAGTGTCCTGTGAGGAGGAGACGTGCATGGCTCTGACCGGGCTTCCTCGACCATGGTCATACGGCAGGTGTGAAAGGCGTGTGTGTGTGTGGTGGGGGTGGGGATTGTATCTGTGTGTGAGAATGTGCGTGGGAACATGTGTTTCTAGGTGTGCTTTTCGTGTCCGCGCCTGTCCATATGTAAGAGTGATTATGTGTGTACATGCGTGTGTACGTGTGAGTGCTCTTGTGTGTGTAGGGGAGCATGTTGTGTGTCCACGTGTATGTGAGGATCGTGTGTTGGTGTGTGGGAATATGTGTATATGGGGGTGCTTTTTGTGTCTGTGTATCTGCATGTGAGAGTGTGGGCATATGTGTGTGAGCCTGTGTCAGCACGTGTGTGAGTGGATGTGTGTGTGTGAGTGGCATACGGGAGCGTGTGCGAGTGGTTTTTGCTGTGTGTGTGAGTGTGTCTGTGACCGTGCGGATGTGAGGGTGTGTGGTGTGTGGGTGGGCCGGGAGGGAGGCCACATGTGCTGGGCAGTGCAGAAGGGCTGATAGGGGCAGGGATCCCATGTGACGCCGGCGGCGCTGGGGCCCCGGCGGGACGGGAGGTGAAGAGAGGTCCCTGCGTGCAGAGATGGGGGCCGACTAGGGGAGGCAGGCCTGGGCGCAGCTGCCTGGAAACTGGGAATTCACAGAGGACCCGGAGCGCGCCCAGCCCACACCGTCCACGCCAGCAGGCTTGCCCTGCCTCAACTCCCTGTCTCGCCTGACAGCCGGCCGGGCGCTGGCGCTCTGGAGTCAGGCACAGCGGAGGTCCACACGAGTGCGGGGTCTTGGACAAGTTGTTCGCTTCTCTGAGTGTCTGTGCCCTCCACTGTGAGAGGTGAATGACACCTCTGCCTCGAAATGGGGCAGTGAGGACGGTGGAACGAAGGCACAGTAGTACCAGGAAGGGCTTGCTGGGAGTCTGTGGTCTCAAGGCTGCAAAAGTGTGAACATGCGGGTTCCTCGCACAGCCCCAGGAGGCATGGAACTTCCCCCTTTTTACAGAGAGAACCCTGGGACACAGGGAGGGCTACTAACCTGCTTCTGATGGGGAGGCCACCTTGGCTGCCACTAGCACTACACGCAGGGCCTGTGTGGGTGGTCAGCAGATATAAAGCCCTCCTCACGTTTGAGATCCTCCGGAGGTGTGTCCCCTCGTCCCTTCCAGCCTCGGAATGTCCCTTCCAGGGGTTACAGAAAACAATTGAGTGTTCATCTCCCATGAACACTACCCCAGGGAAGGTCCTGGATTCCTGGAATCCTGATCTCAAAGAAATGGCAGGCCATGGTCCAGGAGACCAGTTCGCCCCCTAACCCCCCGCAGGAATAACAGTGACCTGAGGGCGTGTAATACAGTTAGGTGCCATTTTCTGTTCAGCCATCAAATATTTATTGGATTTCAAGTGCCTGTAGGGCACCAGGGTTCAGAAATGGATACATCCATCCCTGCCTGCAAAGGGTCTGTGGTTGAGCAGGACAGATGAGGACCGCACCACGTGGCAGATGCACAGATAAGGACAATGCTAATGCGGCGAAAGGGGAAGCCGAGGAGGTGGTGGAAATCCAGAAGGGGCACCATCTCCAGTCAGGAAGTGGGAGAGCTGTTGAGTAGGACCCTCCAGCCCTTTGCTGACATCTCCTGCCTGGGCTGCCTCCCTCTGCCCTCTGCAAACATCCTATTTCCAGGAAGTCCGCCCAAGTCAAAGCTTTTCTTACTTTCCCCTTCTAGGGAATTCCTGCAGCCTTGGGCCCCCACTGTGGACTCGAGCATCTGCTGTGTTTATGGCTTCTATTTTTGGTGCAAGGGACTCACCTCCACGGTTAGACTGCATCCTCTATAGAGTACAGCCTCAATTTCACATTCCTCAGAGACCTCTCGTTCCTCCAGGGCCCCAGTGCTTAAGCGGCCCTGTCCAAGATCAGGACATACTGCATCTCTGCTGATGCTCAAATCTGGGGGTTCTTTGTTTGCAGCATCCAGGCTGAGCTGGGGAGGAGATCCTAACTGCTGAGTCAGGGGCCCTGATTTGCCAAGCAGGATTGAGTTTCATTAAGTGGGGATGAAATACAAATCCCCCACCCCATTCATGGGATTGATGTCCAAGACGCAGCTGCCATTTGTGTTTTCAAATTTGCAGTTGGGGATCATTGTGAAACTTGATTGCTCTGTCTTGGGGACTTCTTAAAGTCCAACTCCACAATAAAGCCAATCAGACGGAACCATCAGATGTCAAATAGGAGCTAATGAACCATTCACAGGCTTGGGAAAGAAATCAGGCAATCTCTTATTTCAGGATTATCCCTTCCAAATATTGAATCTGAACCGTAAGCAGAATTTTCTATAATTGCATCCCCCTCCTCATGGGTGTGGGGATCATTGGCATTCACGTCATGTCTCTGTTTTCTGGAGAGAGGCTTGACAAGCCGACCCGTGGCTTTCCAGAGGCTCACGTTCCTGGGAACATCGTTCTGAGAGGGAAGCAGGGCAGAGGTTGCCGGGATTCCTTCTCCCCATGGGCTGGGCATGCCCAGAGCTTGCTGGCAGCCTCCACAGGAGGTGGGAGAGGGGAGTGTGAGGCCGAGGAGGGGGATCCCCTCACATACGTCCCACTGGGTACTTGGGTGTGGCCTCAGGAGGGGAGGTGGAGTCCAGGGACAATGTAATGTGTCTAGTCTCTGTCTGTCTCTCTGCTGCATTAAATCTGCAATGACAAGCATCTTTGCAGCAACTTAGTGTAGACTAATGCCTGAGCACATGTGCTATTCTTTGGTGCCTCTTTGACACATCTGGCAGGTGATTCAGGTTATGATGAAGGGTTTGCCATCACTTCTGCCTGGGGCAGTGCTGTGATGCAGAAAAATCTTACTCTGATCCTCATTCCTTTAGGAACTTAGGGTAGCCCCAGGTGGGTCACTTCCTGCAGCAGAGATGGTTGACTGTCCATCAAAGTTGATCTCCCCTTCCAAACTAAACAGTTGTGGCTGGAAAGCAGCCGTCTGGCTGGGGAGTTGAAGGTAGGCTTAGTCATATGACTGGTTTTCATCAGCAGAATGTGAGAGGAAGTGATGTGTGCCACTTGTAGCTCAAGGCTCTTAAGAGGCCACGTGCCTCCTCCCTCCTTATTTTCCTCTTTTACTGAGTGGTTTCCTGTGATGACAAGGCTCCTCAGGTGGCAGGAGCCAGGGTTCCTGAATCAACATATTTGGGCTGGAGATCGTGGTAGACAGAGTGTATTAAATGGTTCTGCATCTCACTCCTCCTTGTATCTGTGTCTATTGTCATGTGGACTTGGAGCGCTTCCCATAAAGCTGGAGTACACTGGCCAAAGCAATGGCGTATGTACTCCATTGCAATAAAATGAGGCAGAAGCGATGGTGTGTCAGTTCCAAGGCTAAGTCACAAAAAATCCTGCATGTTTCTGCCTGTTTGTTGCATCTCTGCCATCTCCACAGGAACATTCCTGACTGTTCTGCTGGAGATGGAAAGACACAGGATGGAGCCAAGTCACAATCTGAGTTGTGCAGCTCAGATCAGCCTTCAGCCAGCAACCCAAGGCATGGGAGTGGGTGCAGAGAGATCAGCAGAGCTATCTAGCCAAGCCCTATCTGACCCTGGATGCCTGACCAATAAATACGATTGTGTGTGCCACTGAAACTTTATGGTTGTTTGTTACATGGCATTAGGACAATAGATGACAGATACAGCAGTTTACCGACCCAGGAATGAATCCATCCCTCAGACTGTTAGGTGTGAGATATTTGCACTGTGATTGAAGGGTTGTATATTTCAGAGTGGATTTGTAATAGCAGTTTCTTACCGTGGTTCATGTGCCCTACGACTACTACCTCATTGCTTCAGGATGCAGGGACCACAAAGATCTGGCCCCTGAATGCCATCTGGCTCCATCTGGCATGTCTCTCCCCTTTCCTTTCTACACCCTAGTTGCACTGGATTTCTTTTAAGCCCTTGAATACCCAAGAAGTCTCCATCATTAAGATCTCATTCTCTTTCCCTTGCTTAGAATGACCCCTTGCCACAAAGCATAGCTAGCTCTCTGCTGAACGTCCCTGCTTCCAGCAAGCTTACCCCAATCCTATGAGGAAGTCAGCCCCCAATAATATAGTCCCAAATCCCTCTGCATTTCCCAGTGACACTCAGCTCCTTTGAGATTCCCAGCCCAGGTATGCCTTCTCCATTGCAAGGCAGGATCCCTGTCCAATGTGCTCATGGTGTGTCTCTCCCATCGGGCACAAACCTGGCACACTGTGCATGCCCAGTGAGTATTTCTTGAATGAATGGGCTGGTGTAGGTGACATTTTCCAGAGTGGAGCTACTCAGCTTTTTCAGTGGAACACCTCTGAGCTTGTGAGGACGCATTGGGTACCTGGTTGTCCTCCAAATACACTGTCCAGTTGCATGTTCATGCCCCTCCCCACCTTTCCCCTGAGCTCAAGTGCTCAAGTGGCTACGTAGAGGGTGGTATGGACCTGCAGCCTGCCTGCCTGGAACCAGATCTTGGCTCTACTCCTTACTGACTGTGACACCTTGGACAAGGTTTTGAATGCCTTTCCATCTATAAAATGGGGATTATGAGGATATCCATCTCACAGCCCTGTTTCTCATGGGGCTGCTCTGAGAAATAAATCAGTTAATATATGTAAAGCACACACACAAAACCTCACATGTAGTAAAAGCTATAAAAGTATAAGCTAGTACTATTCAAGGTTAAGGACTAGATATTATTCATTTTTGTATCCCCCCCAAATGCCTAACCCAGTGCTGGCAAAAAGAATGTGGTTGGGCCGGGCACAGTGGCTCATGCCTGTAATCCCAGCACTTTGGGAGGCTGAGGTGGGTGGATCACGAGGTCAGGAGTTCATGACACCCTGGCCAAGATGGTGAAACCCCATCTCTACTGAAAATACAAAAATAGCCGCGTGTTGTGGCGGGTGCCTGTAGTCCCAGCAACTCAGAAGGTTGAGGCAGAGAATCGCTTGAACCCGGGAGGCAGAGCTTGCAGTGAGCCGAGATCATGCCACTGCACTCCAGCCTGGGAGACAGAGCGAGACTTGGTCTCAAAAGAAAAGAGAAAGAGAGAAAGAGAGAAAGAGAGAAAGAGAGAAAGAGAGAAAGAGAGAAAGAAAGAAAGAAAGAAAGAAAGAAAGAAAGA
>NC_037668.1:69830939-69864443 GCF_003255815.1 Theropithecus gelada | reverse complement strand
ATTTTATTTTTTTTTTTTTTTTTTTTTTTTTTGAGACGGAGTCTCGCTCTGTCTCCCGGGCTGGAGTTGCAGTGGCCGGATCTCAGCTCACTGCAAGCTCCGCCTCCTGGGTTCACGCCATTCTCCTGCCTCAGCCTCCCGAGTAGCTGGGACTACAGGCGCCGCCACCTCGCCCGGCTAGTTTTTTGTATTTTTTAGTAGAGACGGGGTTTCACCATGTTCACCAGGATGGTCTCGATCTCCTGACCTCGTGATCCACCCGTCTCGGCCTCCCAAAGTGCTGGGATTACAGGCTTGAGCCACCGCGCCCGGCCGTCGATAAATGTTTTATTTTTTATCTTCTTTTGCAGTCCAGAGACTTTTTTTATTTAACACCTATTATGACGTGAATCATAGGGAATAGGTTCCAGCAGCCCAGGCCCCATTCCACTGGTTCTCACAAAGTTCCCTGGGTGGAACAGGCTGGCTCTTCGTTAAACACAGGTATCTTATTCTTTGCCTTCCTTCTTTTTCTAATCATTTTCCTTCACGCATTTCTGGTACCTAATATGCTCAATATGCACATTCATTCTCTTGTGCTTAACTTGTTTGTTTACAACAATGCTAACAGTGTGCTGGGGGACATGACAGACTGGTTTTGCCATGGTAACATTCGTGGGACATTCCCTTTTTTTAACAGTGACTATTCCCTTGATGTCTACGATATCACATTTTTTTGTAGAGTCACATGTATGTGGCCAAAGGAACAACTCCATGTTGTCTTCCTTTTTTTGGAGATGGAGTCTCTGTCTGTCACTCAGGCTGGAGTGCAGTGGTGCAATCTCGGCTCACTGCAAGCTCCACCTCCTGGGTTCAGGCCATTCTTCTGCCTCAGCCTCCCGGGTAGCTGGGACTACAGGGGCCCGCCATCTCGCCCGCTTAATTTTTTCGATTTTTAGTAGAGATGGGGTTCCACCGTGTTAGCCAGAATGGTCTTGATCTCCTGACCTCGTGATCCGCCCACCTCGGCCTCCCAAAGTGCTGGGATTACAGGCGTGAGCCACCGCGCCGGCCAAACTCCATGTTTTCTAAAAGGCCTGGAGAACATGGCAGATGTCCGTGTGCCTTCCTTTTGTGTTCTCTGGTGTGTTTATAATTCCATACCTGGATGAGTGGACAAGCAAAGCCCTGAGGCAGCAGTCCCACATGATTCTAGGAGTGGCCCATTCCACTCGTGGGCACATTCCACTCGTGGGCACACTCCTTCTTGGAGGAAAGTCACTGTGGACTGATGGTTTCCAGCATGTATTTGGGCCAGAGGAACTAAGTTTCAATTCTAACTTAGCCACTCCCTAACCATGCTGGCTTTCAGTTTCCTCATCTGTAAAATGGGGATAATGAGTGTACCTTCTTCTTAGGGTTGCTTCAGTGGGTAAATGAGGTAAGGCATTCAGTCCAGGACTGGCATAAGAAATAAACAAATACTTACTAAACACAAAAAGTAAAGAAGACTGTCCAGGTATTTTGCCCCAAGGTGATATATTTGTTCTGCATGGAAATCCTTAGTGTGAAGTAACAATGCCAAGGTAACACTCACATAGCACTTACTAAGTGCCAGGCATGGTTGTAAGAGCTTTAACTCTCTTAACTAATTCCTTTCTCAGCCCTTTGATGTGGGTTGTATTATCTATTATCATCTTCATTCTACACATGAGGAAACTGAGGCAGTGAGGTATCACTCAGAAATCTCTGGAATCTCTGGGGAGGCTCCATTTGGATGCAGGTTGCTCAGGAAGGGGGCAGGTTGGTTTGGGATGAGAGAACTCATTCTTATCATCTGGTGGAGCAGTCCTAGTATATCCCCCAACATCTGGGAAACCACTTTCCAATAAGGTGAATATTCTTTTTTAAATTAAAAGTTAAGAACTCCTATTCTTCAAAAGACGCTATTAAGAGAATGAAAAGACAAGCAACAGAATGGGAGAAAATATTTTGCTAATCACATAACTGATAAAACAATTAGGTCCAGAATGCATGAACAACTCTCAAGAGGCAATAACAAGAAAACAATAATCACACTTAAAAAAAAGAGCAAAAGATTTGAGCAGACACTTCGACAAAGAAGATAAAGGGATGGCAAATAAGCACATGGAAAGCACATCAATCCTCATGGTCTTAATGCAAATTAAAACCACACTAAGATACTGCACACCCACTAGAATAGTTAAAATTAAAAAGTCCGACTACACAGAGTGCTGGCAAGAATACTGGAACTCTCACACACTGCTGGTAGGAACATCAAATGGAACAACCACCTTGGGAAACAGTTTAGCAATTCCTTAAAAAGTTAAATGTAGACCTACCTTATGATCCTCACCATTTCTAGATAAATACTCCTAGGTTTCTCTCCAGGAGAAATGGAAGGACATGTCCACACAAAGACTGGTGCATGAATGTTCACAGCCACTTTATTTGTAATAGCCCAACAAGGAAATGGATAAACAAATTTTGGTATATCTATACGATGGAATACTACTCAGTAATAAGAGAGAACATGTAATAACATGGATGAAACTCAAAATAGTTATGCTGAATGAAAAAAGTCAGGCAAAAAATGAGTAGATCTCTGATTTTATTTATATAAAATTATGTAAAACGCAAACCAACCCTTACTGAGTGTATTAGTCTGTTCTCACGCTGCTAATAAAAACATACTTGAGACTGGGTAATTTACAAAGGGAAGAGGTTGAATTGACTCACAGTTCCACATGGCTGGGGAGGTCTCACAATCATGGCGGAAGGCGAAGGAGGAGAAAAGTCATGCCTTACACGGCAGCAGGCAAGAAAGGTGTGCAGGGGGTGCTCTCCTTTATAAAACCATCAGGTCTTGTGAGACTTATTTACTGTCATGAGACCAGCATGGGAAAGACCCGCCCCCATGATTCAGTGACCTCCCACTGGGTCCCTCTTACGACACGTGGGAATTACGGGAACTACAATTCAAGATGAGATTTGGGTGGGGACACAGCCAAACCATACCACTGACCAAAAGCAGATGGGTGGTTGCCTGGGGGTGGGCAGAGGGGGAGGGATTCCCAAGAGCCTTGGGGAAGCTTTAGGAGCTGTGGATTTGTTGACCATCTTGATTGTGGTGATGGTTTTACAGGTGTACACATTTGTCAAAACTTATCGGATTGTGCGTTTTAATTATCTTCAGTGTTCGCATGTTAATTATACCTCAACAAAGCTGTAAAAAACAAAAGTCGTGTCTCATGTGCCAAGAGTGAGGAGTTTGGGAGCTTGTAGATGTCCCAGATGGTTCAACTCAGGCTCCTTCTAGGTTGCTGCCAACTAAAAAGTTATTTTTAAAATAACATCTCCAATATAGGCCAGGCCCTGTGCTAGAAACTTTCACTTTGTTTTCTCAGGACCTGGGCAAAGCCTGTGTAAGGAAATATCCCTCAAAAGACATGGGGAAGGGCTGCTCAGAGGGCATGCAAGGAGGGCTTGGGGAAATCCCTTCAAATCTCAATCCAGTTTTCTGCTTACAAATGTGTTGTTCTGGCCCTTTTAGAAAGTGTGCTGTGTTCTCTAAATCTCCTAAAATGAGGAGGGCGTTAAAGGATGAATGTGTTTCAGTGGATGCTGTCAGTCGTGCCCGCCTCCCTGGCACAGAGCTGAGGGGAGGAAGGGTTGTCGAGGCAGGCAGAGCCCTGGGTGAGCCCAGGCGGGGTGCACGTCACTTTCGAGCTCCCCTGGGGAAGTCGGGCTGTCTCATGCATATTCCAGCTTGTCTCCTGTTGAGGCCGACCGGGCAGACAAGGCCAGGCTGACAATGTGCTTGTTCACGGTCTGGTGCACCTGCCCTCCTTGCACAAACTCAAGTGAAGATTTTTAATGATGCTCAGAAACGGTTTGCAATGGAAATAGTGACTAAATCCCACTCTCCAGCGTCTTGGTGTGTCTGTGTGTTGTTTGGGGTGGATTCCAACCCAAGGCGAATGCCAATTGGCTCCCAACACCCCTCCAGGAGGCAGATGTGGAATTCTCCCTTCCTGACTTGGCAGTCCGTCGGGAAGAACCTGTCTACTGGACTGATGGATGAAGGCAGGCTCAGCATTAAGTAGGCTGTTAGTCTTTAACCAGCACAGCTGACAGTGTAGACAACAGAAGGAACAGGCCCCAAGAAGCGGGGGGGAATGAGTGAATGAGCGAATGAACACATGTGTGAGTCCAAGAGCTCATCTAGCCCTGGACCTTTTTGGTGGAATCAGTCTTCATTGTGAGGGGATGTCCTGCGTATTTTAGGATGTTTGGTAGCTTCTTTGGCCTCTAACCAGTAGATGTCAATAGCCGATCCCACCCTCTCACTTTCTAATCGAGACAATTGAAGCTATTTCCAGACGTTGCCAAATGTCCCTGGGGGTAGGAATCCCTGCTGGGTGAGAGCCGCTGGATTGATTGCTTTGACCTCAGTTGTAGCACCAGAGAGACGGCCACACACTTGACCTTTCTGAAAACCAGAGATGGGACGAGACCTGCCTTGTTCAATAGCATAGCCACAAGCCACATGTGTATCCTGGACACTTGGAGCACAGCTGGTCTGAATTGACATGTACCCTAAGGGTATGAATGCTTAGGATGATAAAAAGAAGGTAAAGTATCTTATTAATCATGTTGTTATTGATTACATGTTGAAATGACCATATTTTGGATACGTTGGGTTAAATAAAATACATTGTTAAAATAAATGTCATTTGTTTCTTTTACTTTTTAAAATATGGCTACTGGAAAAATGTCAGATGTCCTGTTTGGCTCATATGATATTTCTACTGGACAGTGCTGGTGCAGAGAAGGAACAAAGGTTACTCAAATAACCATGAATCAGTGTGATGGCACACTGACAGGGACAGTGGTGTGGCCACGACAGCATGTGGGGTAGACAAAGGTCAAGACCAAGGGTCAGGGGAGGCTCACCTAAGGAAGGGATGCTAGAGTGAAGAACTGGAGGAGAGGAAAAAGAGGAGGGGGAGGAGAAAGAGGAAATAGGAGGAGGTGAGAAAAGAGGAAGGAGAAGAGAAGGAGGAGGAGGGAGAGGAGAAGGGGAAATGGGTTTATGCAGAGGAAACAGCTAATACCGAAGTTGGGTGGTGGAAGGGAGCATGGCACATCTGAGACACAGACCAGGGGCCACATGGTGGAGTGCAGGGAGGCCAGGCAGGCTGGCAGGATGAGAAGTTTGCCTCCATCCTAAAAGCAGTGTGAGGTCATTGAAAGGATTTTAAGTGGTGGGGTGACATGATCAAATTCACATTTAAAAAAGCTCACTCTGTCTTTGATGTTTATCTCCCCTCCTAAGAAGTTATAGAAGGTTCTAGAATCAGACTGTGGGGTCAAATTGGAGCTCTCTCACTTCCTAACTGTAATCTTGAGCAAATAATATGAACTCTCAGTGCCTGTTTCCACATCTGTAAAATGGGGATGATGATGATAATAGCATGGACTTCATATGGTTGTTGTGATGATTAAATGAGTTGTTATGTGATGAACACTTAGAACAGGACTGGACACATGGTCACCACTCAGTGTTACTTAATAGTAAGTTCCTGGGGTTGGGGGACACTCCATCTTAGAAATCTTGGCTTTTCTCATTCTGAATACACATACATATGAGTTGAAAATATTTGGTTTTTTGTGTGTGTTTCTCTTTTCTTTTAGGCTTTTTCTTCTCCCAGGAGAAATCCCAGCTTGATTGGCATTCTTGTGTTCTGTCCCATGGGGTGGTTGGAGAACAGAAAGGAAGAAGTTGGGGGGCACTCAGGGGACATAGGGAGAGAACCCCCTGAAGACCTAGATTCCAACTTCTCCTTGACAGACACCAAGATTATTGACAGTTTCTTCCAACAATGCTTCCTTTCACAGTAAGTCTGAAGAAAGAGGTGCTGTCTTCACAGGAAGGCAAAGAAAAATGAACTCCCCTTGGCTCTTGCCCATTGTAGTGCCCCACGCTGCTGGGACAAGGTGGGGAGAACGCACAGCTTTCACAACTTTATGCACATATTTGGAGAAGTCCTTGATTGTTGAGTTCTTTGACCACATTCCAAGAACCCAGAAGTGCCTGCTTGGAGGGTGACCACTGGAAGCCAAGACCGGTCTAGGATATGTTGCAAATTGTCCAAGAGTTTATAGCAACTTTGGTGGTGTGACATGTATACACAACGGCTCAAAATCTTGAAAATCTATCTAGGTGCTGAGCTGCATAAATAAAACCAAGTACTTCTGCAGCTCCACATGTTAATTCAACTAGAAGTTTCCTAAGTGCTTACCCATAGGCCTGACTTGCCATCAGTGGGCAGGCTTGGATGACCATCCATTGAACTTATCTCCTGGGAGGATAACATTGATCCTTTGTGCACCAGCAGCAGAGGAAGAAAGGCTCCTGTTGGCCATGAGGCGGGGAGACCTGATCTTATCCATTCGTCTTCCTGCTCCCCACACCATTAAGAACTGAATTTGGTCTGGGCTTTCTTAGAAACTTTGCTCAGTCTGGGATATACTTTGAGCAATGGAGACTTCAGAGGTCCCAAGAGACTCTTGATGAATTTCATTCTCTCTAAGGCACAGTGTATGAGCAGTATGATCCAGCGTGCCACTGCAGCTCCAGGCGTCCCATCCCTATATTCCTGTTTCCAAAGTAGAAAAGAAGGGGCCATGAACAAACCTTCTCCTTGCCTGCTGTCTTATCAGAGAATAACTTTCCTAAATATCCCCAGCAGACCTCTGCTTGTGTACTATTGGCCAGAACTGTGTCACATGTCCTCCCCCAGGCCAATCACCGGCATAGGATTGCCATGATTGGCATAGACTGTCATGATCCATCTTCTGGGCCCAGGCACACTGGGCTTTGGTGGCAAGAAAGAAGTGGGGTAGGAACTCTATTGTCCTATAGATCCTTTATCATAAGAGCACGAGGAGCCGTTGTAGGGCTTTAAGCAGAAGAGTGACGTGATCAAAAATGTGTGTTGTCAAAAGTCACCTTGGCAAGAGAGTGAGGTTGAATGGAAGCATGAACGGAAGTGAGGAGACTAGGTCCTGGCTGTCCAGGCTTTTATCCCAATAGCTAGAGTCAGACAGGATTTCACTTTATGTGCCATAAGTATTAATACTTTTTTCAGGCTGTAATATTTTGCAGAATAATGCTTTGAAAAACATCCTGATATCTTTTCCCTTCTTAGTAACTTGCTTTTTGCCCCTGTTGCAGCCCTTAAAGCTGGGCTGGGAGGCCGAGCTGCTCCAGGGAAAGGAGGGGGAATACCTCCTTAAACAAAGAACACATTGCTGAGTGTGGAATTAGACTTTAAAACTCTGCAGAAGGCAACAGTCTAGAACAGGGGTTGGTGGACTGTGGCGTGTGGGTCAGATCCTATGGCGTTTTAGTCAATAAAGTTTTACTGGAAACAGCCATGCTTGTGTGCTCAGGTACTGTCTGTGCTGCTTTGATGCTACCACAGCAGAGCTGGGCAGCTGTGACAGGGACTGTGTGGCCCACAAAGCTTAAAATATTTACCATCTGGTCCTTTACAGAAAGAAAGTTTGTTGACTCTAGTGGAGAAAGGCAGACTTTGGAGAGAGCAGGCATTTTCCGGGAATATCTGGAGCTGCATTTTTACATGCCAGAATCCAAAGCTTGGAGGACTCTGCGTAGAGGAGGAAGGATGGGGACATGTCACAGGCACGGCTTTGCCACCCGGTACTAGGGAAAGTCCCTCGATTGACAGGCGGGCAGGCCCAGTGAGCTTGGGGTGTGAGTGGCCTCCTAGCTTCCCCTTCAGAGTCAGAACTCCCAACTGCCTGCCGGGCATAGCTTGGGGACATTCAAGACACCCAGAACGTCTTGTGTTTGGCCTGGTACTGCTTAAACATGGCTCAGCGAGGCAGGATAGCAATGGCACAGGAAGACTCCTCAGACAGGTGGTCCCTAAAGCAGCCTCACCTGATCCCACCATTCTTGTCTCTGCTTGGACAGCTTGGATAGTCGAGAAGGCCTTCCGTCATCCCTCACACTCACTCCACTACGTTAGCTCTTTCCTCTCCATACGCGCAAAGAACTCCAGACCTCCCTTCTTACAACCCTCGTTTGACCTGTAATGATTCATTCAGTATCTATTTAGCCTACAAGACAATCTTCCAAGGCGGGGACTATAATTTGTTTATGGCTGTATGCTAAGCATGTAACTCAGTGATGATACTAAGCAGATGTGCAATGAATGAATGATTAACTCAGAAGACCACTCCCTAGTTTATGAGTGTGAGTATTCTTTTTATAATTATATTTATTCTCTGAATGTGTTATATATGGCATAACATTTGAGAAGTTAAAAAGAAGTTACAAGAAACAGGTGCCCCTCTCACCCCGTACTCCAGCCACCCTGTTTCCCTTCCTGAAGCTCTTTGGTGTTTGGTGTTTTATTTCTAATCGCTGTTGGCATCATCACAAAGAAAGGCAGGATCCCCATTTACAAGAGGAGACGAGAAAAAACCATCAGGCTTGGTGGCCACCTTTGCAGGCAGCACTTGGGAATCACGAAGGCCCTGGAGCTGAGATGCGTGCTTGACGTTGCTGCACTGACACGCACCATTACCAGCTCTCCAATAACTGTTGCTGGTATCTGCAGGGAACAAAGACTTTCCCACATCAATTTCTCCTTTGGGGAAGTGAAGCCAACTGGCCACCATCTAACTGAACCAATCCGCCTGAGGTCTGGCAAGTGTGTAAATGGACAGAACGAGATGTCGCAGGAGGGATGACCCGGCTGAAGTGCCCTGGGACAAAGAGAAATTGGTGGAGGTTGGGCCAAATAACTTAAATAATTTTGTGATTTTATGCATGAATGTTATACTTCAGTAACAAGTCACAAAATGAAAAACAAAAAACAAAAAACAAAAAACCCCAATCTCCACAAATTTCTACCCAAATAAATAATAACAATAAAAGGCAATCTTTGTTTCATGTTCGACAAGGGCTACTTGCTCTTCTAAGTACCTGATTTGCATTTTCTTGTTTAATCCTGACAACAACCCTATGAGACACTCATCATTCATTCATTGAAAAGCTGTTTAACGAGCACCTACCTATACCAGGCCTTGTGCAGGCCCTGAGATGCAGACAGTAAAGAAGACAGACAGGGCAGGTCCCTGCCCTCCTGGAATTTACATTCTAGTGGACACGTACCATTATTAGTCCCAGCTTACAATGTGAAAAAAACAAAGTTCTGAAAAGCCCAGTCATTTGCCCCAATTCTGTGTTTGATAAATAATTTGATCAGGCCAGGATTCAGTTCTAGATGTCTCTGACCCCAAAATGCCTGACATCTCCTGCTGTTTTGTTTTTTTTTTGAGATAGTGTCTTACTGTGTCACCCAGGCTGGAATGCAGTGGTGCGATCTCAGCTCACTGGAACCTCTGCCTCCCGGGTTTAAGTAATTCTTCTGCCTCAGCCTCCTGAGCAGCTGGGATTATAGGCATGTGCCACCATGCCAGGCTAACTTTCGTGTTTTTAGTAGAGATGGGGTTTTACTATGCTGGTGAGGGTGGTCTTGAACTCCTGACCTCAAATGATCTGCCCATCTTGGCCTCCTGAAGAGCTGGGATTACAGGTGTGAGCCACCACACCTGGCCCTCCTGCTGCTTTTTTTGGTGTCGATTCCCCAAGAGGTTGTGCAGATGACCCTCTATACGGGCTCAGGAGTCCTCTGCTGCATTGTTATACAGAAAAATTCTTTCCATTTCTTTATTTTTAGAGCAGAAAAGGTTTCTGTGTTTGGAAAGTGGGAGGGAGGGTAGATGGAGGTGCTCCAATGCTGTCATGAGGACTCCCTCTCTGTGTCCTCTTTCCTGCGTGTCAGCTTCCTTCTCAGGCAGGAGCTGGCCAAGGCAGCCTCAGGCTTACAAGGCCCTGGCAATTGGACATCCCAAGAGGGTCCACACTCCTTTTTCCTGGGCTCTGGCAAACACTGGGACTATGCCCTTCCTCGAGGCATATGCCTTTCCCGACTTGCTCACAAGGCCAAGGGTATAAGTATTCTTTTTATAATTATATTTATTCTCGGAATATGTTATATATGGCATAAAATTTGAGAAGCTAAAAAGAAGTTACAAGAAACAGGTGCCCCTCTCACCCTGTCCTCCAGCCACCCTGTTTCCCTTCCTGAAGCTCTTTGTGTAGGTAGGTGAACAACATACTCAGATAAAGGGAGTGGAGACGATCCCTGGTGGCCCTGATTAATAGACAGAGATGGAGGGTTTGCTCCTGAGCCTCCTAAGACTTGAGGCCTGAGCTGCTCAACTGTGAGGGGATCCTAAGATACCCCCCAACACAGGCTGAAGACACCTTTCTGTGACCACCTTCTGTTCCACGAAGCCTGCATTTCAGAGCCTCTGAGAAGCCAGGCCAGGGACTGAGAAGAGTAATCTCCACAGGAAATGAGCAGACTGGTGCTCTGGGACACGCTCTGGGATCTTGTGATTTGGTTTACTAAAAGCCTACCTTAGCATCGGTGCTCAGACAACATTGTTCCCAGCCGGCACAAGACCCAGGAATGGAGCGGTTGCTCTAAAGCACTGTCTCCTCCCAGTGCCCGTGAGCAGCTAGTCCTCCTCTCTCTGTGGTCTCTCTTGGTATTTCTCTTTAAGAAATGACTTTTTTTTTTTTTAGGATGGAGTCTCACTCTGTTACCCAGGTTGGAGTGCAGTGGTGCAATCTCGGTTGGCTCACTGCAAGCTCCACCTCCCAGATTCAAGCGATTCTCCTGCCTCAGCCTCCCAAGTAGCTGGGACTACAGGTGTGCGCCACCACACCCAGCTAGATTTTTTTTGGTATTTTTAATAGAGGTGGGGTTTCACCGTGTTAGCCAGGATGGTCTTGATCTCCTGAAGCTGAGATCTGCCTGCCTCAGCCTCCCAAAGTGCTGGCATTACAGGTATGAGCCACCACAACTTGCCCTAAGAAATGACTTTCAAAACACCCTGGGTCTCTCCTATCCAATTCCTAGGCAGGTAAAAGGCATTTGACATGTTGGGTTACTGGTTTTAAAAAAAGCCAGAGGCATCAGTCTTCTGAATCTTAGGTGACAGAAAACACAGATTGACACTGGTCACCGTCCATAATAAACCATCTTCAGGGGAGCCGGCGGGCTAGTGTGCACTCCACCAGCTCACTGATGGGGGTTGATTTAACATTAGAGTCAGGCCATTTGGCAGAACCAAGCAATTAATATTTTCAATGTTAGCTGAACTTGTCTTGTTCCCCAGTTTCAGCAGGCCCACGAATGTGTGAGAAATGGATATTCTTGACCATCCTTTTGAGATGATCTTACGTAGTATTCAAGGTCATAAAGTCGGCAGGCTGTTTTGTTTTATCTTTTATTTAAGCGCATGTTTTCCTTTGCAATGAAGTGTTCTGTTGCCAAAGACCATCTGGCTCTGCTTCCATGCCCCCATCAAATTCTCTAGACTTTCGCTAACCCAGGCCCTATTTGAGTAAATCATATGCATATTGGGATTCTGTGGGAACTGGGGTCAGAACAAAAGTTACCCATTTTCTCCTTGTGTCAATCCTGCAAACACTCTCTGAATTCCCTGCCTAAGGCTATAAGGTATTGACAACGCAGTATGAGGGTTTGCACACAGCAGGAACGGGTGACAGGTCAAACACTAACTGTTCTGGTGTTCACCAGGCATGACCCAGTGTCTAAGATCAGAATTGAATTGTTCAGAGATTGGCTGGAGACCTGTGGCTCTCACAGGGATCACTGGAGAGTGTCGGCAGCAGGAGGAGGATAAAATTCAGCGTGCTGGATTAAGAACTGAGGAAAACAAAGATGACTGAGATGTGCTCCCATTTTGGAGATTCTACCATCCAGGATGGGAGATGAATGTTTATTCTAGAAATATGTAATGCACATCTACTCTGTGCCAGGCGGTGGAGAAACAGGTAATAAGATGGGGGTGTTGCTTGCTTGTAATTCATAACTTGATGGGAGACAGACATGTGAGCAGAGAACTGTGATCCCAAATGAGAAGTGGATGCCAAGAATTCTTGAGAGAAAGGACGTGGGCATGGAAGATTAGAAGTAGCTTTATAGTGGCCGGGTGCGGTGGCTCACGCGTGTAATCCCAGCATTTTGGGAGGCCGAGGCCGGCAGATTACTTGAGGTCAGGAGTTCGAGACCAGTCTGGCCAACATGGTGAAACCAGTCTCTACTGAAAATACAAAAATCAGCCAGATGTGGTGGCAGGCGCCTGTAATCCCAGCTACTTGGGAGGCTGAGGCAGGAGAATCGTTTGAACCCGGGAGGCAGAGGTTGCAGTGAGCTGAGATTGCGCCACTGTACTCCAGACTGGGCAACAGAGCAAGACTCCGTCTCAGTGACTGGGAGGAAAAAAAATAGAGTGATAGTAAATAGGAATGTGTGGGGAATAGTAGTAATGATGATGACACTAGCAAATACTAAAGCAGCACGACGAGGCACTGCTCTTAGATTTTAGATATATTGGGTCACTTGATTCTTACACAATCTTATGTACAGATGAGATTGGCTCACTTGGCTATGATCATAGTGCTTGTTAGGAACAGAGGTGGGATTCGAACCCTGGCAGCCTGGCTCTCTGGAGCCTGGGCTTCACCACTCCACTCTGTCACCATGTACCATGAGAGCATGATGTGAGAGTGGAGGAAGCTAAGCTAGGAAAGATCTGACATGTAAGCTAGAGCTGGATGGTGATAGCTTTGTCTGCCATCTGTCAGATTTGAGACTTTACCCTGTAGGCACAGAATAATTCTGTGTAGGAGAGCTTGCAACCAGATCTATGTTTTGGAAAAAAAAAATCACCTTGGCAGCTATAATAATGAACTAGAAGCAGAAAACTGAAGGCTGGTTTAAGGCTACTGCAGTTGTCTAGGCAAGACCTGAGAAGACCTGAAGGGCTGGAGAAGAGGGGAAAAATTCAAGAACGACATAAGGAGTAAAATGGGCAGGATTAGGGGAGTAATTAGGGGGATGGCAGGAGTTGTCAACGGCTGATGCTTGTAGCTTGGGTGCCATCTGCAGCTGCCAGCTCGGATCCACTGCTCTGGGCTGCTGGCATGTGGGGACCACCTTCCTCCATTAAGGTGTTGCTACACCCTCATGCTGGCTCCAGAGGAGGGCATGGCATGAGGAAGGTCACATTCCCCTGATGAGTCTGTCCCAGTGTGGACACAGGCTCATCTCTTAGTTCCCTTCAGTGCCACAGACACCAGCTGTAGGATAACAAAGTAGCAGAGATCTGAGTGTAACACAGAGAGATCACAGGGCAGGACCAGCCACGTCCTCTCACAGGAGCTCTACGGCTCCTTCCTACTGCAGAGCATGCTAAACCCACATCTTCTTTTTCCGATCCTGGGGTCCCAAATCCCCAATCGCCCCCACTCAAGAAGGCAAAAATCTAGTTTGCATTGTTGCAACCTCTGTACTCAGGAAGACAACCTTTTGGCATTTTCTAGCCGCGCAGTATCTCTTCATTGTTTCAACTTCTCCCTCCAGACTAATTTCTCAGCTCACCTTTGCATACTCAAGAGGCTCATTAAAACATTTTCCCAAACAAAAGAGCAGTCTTCTCCCAAAGATGAATTTTGCTGCCACCCCTAGAATGCAGAAACAGCTGCAGGCATCTTTGAAAACTGCAACGTTTTCATTCCTCCTATAATATTAAAAATACTGCAAAAAGGCCAAGAATGGAGGTCGTTAGATTTATCTAGCATCTTATTGAATGAATATTTATTGAGGGAGAATTTCTACCTCTAGGAATAGAGGGGTCAACGGTCTGGCTAAGGACAACAAGAAGGGTTGGACATGTTAAAAAAAATGGTCTGTTGTATCCAAGAGCTAAATCAGGCCTTACCCAGACTGCAGCTCAGCTTCCAGTCATCTCAGTGGCCTGGAAAAATCTCAGTTCCTGCCACTGGATGATGATAGTCCTGTATTGCTAGTGCCCCTCAGGCAACTGGCAAAAGCAACTATAAATCTTCTCTAGCAGAAGATACGATCATCTGAGACCTCAAGTTATGCGTATGAGCTATTCTTCTACTACAAAATTGGATATCAAATCAAAGTAAATCAGACATGTGGGTAAACCTGATAATATAACTGACATCCATCAGAAGAAAACAGATAATGGAAACATGGAAGCTCAGATATGAGAATTATCAGACACAGATTTAAGATTGTCATTGGGTAACTGTTACAGGTCAGACATTGTGCTGGCATCAAGGATAAAACAGTGAACAAACAAAGCATACTTCCTGACCTTATCATACTTTTATAGTCTTCTTGGGGGAGACATACATTAATCAAATAAATCATGCTATGGTAGGTTGATTGCCAACATGGACCCAGTCCTCCATGTTCCTCTCCCTCTTCCCAGTATCCGCACCCTTGGTAGTGTGACTTTGCAGTTCTCCCAACAGCAAGCAAGTGAAGTCTATTTCCCACTCCCTGAATCTGGGCTAGACTTGCACTTACTTTGGCCAACAGAATGTGGCAAAAGTGATGGTGTGTCAGTTTTGAGCCTGGATCTCAAGAGGCCTTGTGCCCATCTGTTTGTTCTTCTGGAGACCTGGCACTGAGAACAATTCTGGGATCCTGTTGGAGAAACAGAGATTGTCCCAGCCAAGGGCTCAGACCTACGAAAGAGTTCAGCCAAGATCAGCAGCTGCTACATATGCTCAGGTGAGTCCCACCAAGCCCTGCTCAGATCAGGACTATCCAGTGGGCCCACAGGCTTCTTAGAACAAATGTTTATCGTTGTATGCCACTTAAGTTTGTTTGTAGTTGTTACGCAGCATTATTGTAGCAAAGATGACTGACGCACACATAGATGAGTAATTCTGACCTGATCAATGACAAAGAAGATGTGCTAGACTCTGAGTGTTTAGGAGAAACTGATTAAGCCTGGGGATTAAAGGAAGGCTTCTCTGAGGAGCTGATGCTCGAAGTGAGACTGAGGATAAAGATCGTTAAATGAGCGAAAAAGAGGACCGAACATCCCAGGCAGAGAGAACAGCGTGCACAAAGACCTTGAGCAGAGAGGCAGTGGGACATTTTGAGGCACTGAAGGGAGGAGGTAACACAAGAAGGGCGAAAGACAGGGTTAAGAGAGGTAACAGGGAATAGACCAGGGAGGCTATGCCTTTAGTTCTTATTTTATCAAACGTAGCTAGTACCTTTTGATTCTCCTCTTTGTAAGATGAGGGCATTAGTGTCTGTACTCTTTCCTTCTCTCTTCTTCCTTCTCTCATACACCAAGTTCTGTATATTCTTTAACTTGTATATCGTCAAGGTCAGTGATGTTTATTCTATAATATCCATGTTTTAGCTCTAGATGAGTTCTAGAATTGAAGATCAACAAATTATTGACATTATTAAGACTGTTTACATTATTATGACAAAGACCTTGTTCCGTTATAGCCAAATGGTATGCTATGATTTTCATTTTCCCATCTGAATTTAAATTTTTTAAATGGCCTTTCTTTTTCTTTCACTTTATCTCTCTAAACTATTACTAATATCAGATATTCTATTGAAAAAAATGTTTCCCAAGAGAATTCCCTTCTAGGGTTTTAGAACCTCTGTTCTCCTGCTTCAGTCTAGACTAGCTGTTCTGATGTTACCCTGAACTTTTCACTGCATTCGTGGATTACATCCCTATTTCCAGAAACGGATGTTTCTTTCTTGGTTCAACTCTTGCGTTACTAAACCATATCTTCAAAAAGCTTTCTTGGCCGGGCGCGGTGGCTCAAGCCTGTAATCCCAGCACTTTGGGAGGCCGAGGCGGGCGGATCACGAGGTCAGGAGATCGAGACCATCCTGGCTAACATGGTGAAACCCCGTCTCTACTAAAAATACAAAAAACTAGCCGGGCGTGGTGGCGGGCGCCTGTAGTCCCAGCTACTCGGAGGCTGAGGCAGGAGAATGGCCTGAACCTGGGAGGCGGAGCTTGCAGTGAGCCGAGATCGCGCCACTGCACTCCAGCCTGGGTGACACAGCGCGAGACTCCGTCTCAAAAAAAAAAAAAAACAAAACAGCTTTCTTAGAAAGGGTATGTGAAATGTAATTTTTTTGGTCCATGTATGTCTGAGAATACTTTTATAGTACCCATACATTTGATAAATATCTTGTTTATTTGTAACAATCGACTCTGAAAATCAATTTCTTAGAATTTTGAAGGCATTGCTTTATTATCTTCTATCATCCAGACTTGCTGGTATAAAGTCTGATGCCCTTCATTTTATTTTCCTTACCATAATTTTATTGTGAAATATAACAGACTTGCATAAAAGTGCATAAAAGTATACAGCTTAGTTATTTATCACAAAGCAAATATTTGTGTAATGACTAGCCTGGTCAAAAACTACACAATTGCTAGTCTCCTCCCCTCTCCAAGAATCCCCCACTGTATCTCCTCTTAATTACTGTTCCTTCCCTTCACACAAAGGTAACCATTATCCTAAATTTTATGGTAATCATGCATCTGCTTTTATTTGAAACTTTACTACCCAATTTCATATTCTTAAATCCTAAAGTTTCATTTTTCCTATTAAAAAAACTTTAACATATATATAGAAGAAAATAATTTATTCTTTTGGGCATAGCTTTTTAAAATTCAACAGTATGTTTGTGAAATTTTCCATCTTGTTCTATGTAGCCATAGTGGATTCATTTTTCATTACTGCTTAATATTCCTTTGTTTGGATCTACCCTAATGTATTTATGTGCTCTATTGTTGATGGATATTTAGTTTCCAGTTTTTGATCATTTCAGGCAAAGCTGCCAGGAACATTTTATACATGTTTCTTGGTGCAGCCATATATATTAAAAGTAGTGGCAAAAACAGCAATTACTTTTGCACCAATGTAGTACTTTCTGTTGAGTATATATCTAGATGGAGTAGTATCGTGGGGTAGTAAGTCATGTAGGAGCATATCACTGTAGTTTTCATTTGTATTTTCCTGATCATGAATGATGTTGAGCATCTTTTTGTATGCTGTTGCCCATTTCTTTTTCTTCTTTTGTGGTGTGCCTATTTAATTCTTTTGTCTGTGTTTCTATTTTACTGTTTCTATTTTTATTATTGATTTGTAAATGTTCTGGATACAAGCCCTTTTTCAGTTATATTGTTGCAAACATTTTCTCCACCCAGCGACTTATCTTTTCACTCTTTTAATGGTGTCTATATCTATCTACATCTATTTATTTATTTTTTTTGAGATGGGGTCTCACTTTGTCACCCAGACGGGAGTGCAAGTGGCATGATCTTGGTTCGCTGCAACCTCTGCCTTCTGGGTTCAAGCAATTCTCCCACCTCAGCCTCTCAAGTAGCTGGGACTACAGGTGCATGTTACGACGCTGGGCTAATTTTTGTATTTTGGTAGAGACAGGGTTTTGCCAAGTTGACAAGGCTGGTCTCAAACTCCTGGACTCAAGTGATCCACCTGCCTCATCCTCCCAAAGTGCTGGGATTACAGGTGTGAGCCATCACACCCAGCCTTCTTAATGGTATATTTTGAGGATGAGGAGATGTTCCTAATATTTATGTCATCGAATTGTACTTTTTTCTTTATGGTTAATCTTTTAATGTACAGTTTATGAAGATTTTTCTCTACCCCAATATTGTAAATCTATCCCCATATTAACTTTTAAAAGCTTTATTGTTGCCATTCACATCTAGATATACAATCCACCTGAAACTCATATTTGTATATGGTTATGAGGTAGGGATTGAGTTTGGTTATTTTTCTATATGAGTATCCAATTAATTCCATATTATTTATTTTAAAAGCTTTTCTTTCTCCAGTTCTCTGCAATGTCACCTTTATCATTAACCAGTTGTCTACACACACACACACACACACGTACACACGCACATATTTCCAGACTCTCTATGCTATTCCATTGGTTTATTTTTAAAATTTTGCACTATTACCACACTTTCATAATTACTATATTGTTATAAGAAATTTTGATACCTCGTAAAGCACTTTCTTAACCTTTGTCCTTCTTTAAGAATAACATAGTTACTTTTGGCTCTTGACATTTCCAAATAGTTTTTAGAAATATCTTGTCACAGAATTAACCCATTGGTATTTTTTGGGGATTGCAACAAATCTACAAATTGGTTTGGTGATAATTGACATCTTTAAAATATGTAGTCTTCAATCCACGCACATAGTATATCACTTCTATAAATCATCTATTTCTGTGTAAGAAGCTACCTTACAATGTAGTGGCTTAAAACAACAATTTATTATTTCTCATGACTCTGTGGGTTGTCTGGGCACTTCCTCTGGTGGTTTCACTTGGGTTCATTCATGTGGCTGTATTCAGCTAGAGTTTTGGCTGGACTGGAGGGTTTAGGATGGCCTCACTCATACATCAGGCAATTGGTGCAGGCTGTCACCTGGGGTCCCTTGGTTGTCTTTCATGTGGCCTCTTTTCCTGTGTAGGCCAGTTTTTTTTGTTTTTTGGTTTTTTTAAACATGGTAGTCTCAGAGTAGTGAGACCAAGAGGTCAAAGGTGGTCTCTTGAGACCTCTACTCTGAAATTCATACAACATCATTTCCATCACATTTTGTTTGTCAAAGAAAATCACAAGGCTGCCCAGATTCAAAAGGTAGGACAATAGAATTGGCTTCTTACTGGGAGGAGCTTCAAAGAATTTGTGTACTATTTAATATCCCATCTCATTCTTTTGTCTTTAATTTTTCTCATGTATAGTTTTCAGTGTGGAGGACTCACACATGTTTGTTAAATTTATTTCTAGGTATCTGATGTTCATTGGCACCATCATGTTGTTTTATTTTCAAACAACTTTATTGTAGTAGAATTTACATACAGTGAAATATATCACTTTAAAGTGTATAGTTTGATAGGTTTTGATAAATATTTACACCCATGTAATCACTACTACAATTAAGATAACCTTTCCATCACCCCTAAATATCCCTTGTGCCCTTTATTGTCAATTGCCCTCTACTCTTGGCCTTAAGTAGCCATTAATCTGTTTTCTATTCCTATAGATTAGTTTTGCCTTTTCTAGAACTTTGTATAAGAGGAATAATATAGTATATTCTCTCTTGTCTCTGTCTTCTTTTGCTCAGTACAATGTTTTTGAGATCCATTCCTTTTGTTGCATATATCAGTAATTCATTACTTTTTACTGCTGAGTAGTATTCCATTGTGTGGGTATACCACCACTTTTTATTCATTCTCAAAATGATAGACATTTGAGTTGGATCTGGTTGCTTCCAGTTTCTGGCTATTACAAATGAAGCCACTGTAACATTTGCTTACAAATGTTATATATTTGTATTTTTCTTGGGTAAATAACTATAAGTAAAATTACTAGGTTGAATACTAAGTGCATATTTAGCTTTATAGTAAAGTAACAAACTTTTCCCGAAAGTAGCTATATCATTTTACATTCTCACTAGCAATGTATGAGAGTACTAGTTGCTCCACATCTTTGCCAACACTTGGTATTGTCAGTTTCATCATTCCTTCCTGAATTTCAGATTATTTATCTGGGCTCACTTTCCTTCTGCTTGAAGCACAACCTGTATTAATTCCGCTTAGTGTGATTTCACTGGGGGTAAATTCTGTCAGTTTTTGTTTATTTGGAAATGTCTTTATTTTGTTCTAGTTCTTGAAAAACATTTTCATTGGCTATATAATTCCAGTTTGGCAATTTTTTCAGGCCATTAATGACATTATTTTATTGTCTTCTGGTTTTCACTGTTGTTTAGAAATCAACTTTTAGTGCCAGGTGCGGTGGCTCACGCCTGTAATCCCAGCACTTTGGGAGGCCAAGGCAGGTGGATCACCTGAGGTCAGGAGTTTAAGACCAGCCTGACCAACATGATGAAATCCCATCTGTACTAAAAATACAAAAATTAACTGGGTGTGGTGGCATGCACCTGTAATCCCAGCTGCTTGGGAGGTTGCAGTGGGAGAATAGCTTGAACCCGGCAGGCAGAGGTTGCAGTGAGCCGAGATCGTGCCATTGCACTCTAGCCCGGGTAACAGACTGAGACTCCGTCTCAAAAAAAAAAAAAAAAAAAAAAAAAGTCTTCTCTGGTTGCTTTTAAGATTCTTTTCTTTGTCTTTAATGTTTGACAGTTTCATTATGATGTGTCTAGTGTATTTATATTCATTTGTCTTGCTTGGAATTTGCTTGGTTTCCTGAATATTTGGGATGGTGTTATCAGTCCTGGAAAATTACCTTGAAATATTTTCTCTTGAAATATTTCTCTGACTCATTTTCTCTCTTCCATCTCTTTCTAGAACAGGAAACATTAGCCATTTACTAGACCATCTCACTTTATATTCCATATCTCTTAGCCTATTTTATATGCTCCCACTCCTCTGTTTTCCCATTTTGCATTTCTCCTGACTTATTTTCTAATTCACAAATTCTCATTGCAACGTGTCAAATTCTAAAGCCCATCCATTTGTTGAGATGTTAATTTTAGTTATTTTATTTTTCAAAAGTTCCATTTGGTTCTTTTTCATATCTTCTAAGCCTAGTTAGTAGTTTCTACAGTTTCCTTTTCTCCCGTATATCTTATAAACCTTGTCTTTTATTTTAAAAACACTAAGCTTAATTATCTAGAGTTTCCCGATAATTCCAGTTTCAGAAATACTTGCAGATCTTGTTCTGTTGTCTGTGCCATCTGCTGATTTTACTCACGGCATATTGATTCTTTATGCTCTTGTTTATTTGTGATGATGTATTGCTCAGTGACCTAAGGTGAAGGCAAGTACAGAGACTGGCAGACGTTTTCTGTAAGGACCACATAATAAGCATTTTAGGCTTTGAAGGCCATGTACAGTCTCAGTTGCTTCTCCTTTTCTTCCTGCTTCTCCTCTGTCTTCTTCTTCTGACAACACTTTAAATATATTAAAACTATTTTTAGGTTGTGGGTCTTACAAAGACAGGCCATAGTTTGCTTATTCCTCCAAAGATGTTTTGTTTCTTTCCTGTGTGTAAGGGCGTTATTTTAATTAAATATATGGCTTTTAAAAAATTGAGCCATTTAGGTGAAGTGAATTAGGGCTTCCAGTACATGAGGGATAGTTTACTTTGGTTTGCTCTTAGCTTGAGGAAGTAGCCCTTTGAAAGCTCTGCTAGGTCCAAATAACCTAGCTTGTTATAATGGAAACAAAAGAATTCTATTTTCTTCTGAAAATTATATCGAACGGCTCTTATGGGATAGATGACCTTCTGAAAGACTATTTAAATTTGTTTTCTTCAGTTATGTTAGTAAGTCTTAGTGGTAAATGAAACATCATAATTTCAGGAGAGTACAGCAAATGAATGTTCATTTGAAAAAAATCAATGTGAGGTTATGACCCTAAAAAATATCTTTTTAAGCTCTGTTAATAAAAGTGTCCCAACAGTGATAAAAACACTTTTGTCTATCAAGAAATAGCAATCTAGCACTTAGATTTTGGTCTTTAGTATCATTCTCTATTTAAAGAACTAGGAAAAATCAAAATAATTCTGGAAAACTTCGCTTTCCGGAAGCAAGAATAATTTCAAATATTTTTGAGCAGGAAGGACTTCAAGAAACTCCCATTCAATAAGTTATAACAATTGAACATAAAGAATACATATCATTATTATGAATGTAATTATTTGGAATAAATTAATAGAAGTCCGTAAGTTTCTAATGATATCCAAAAGATAAAAGTTAAAAGTAAATGTACAAAAAGTAACTGTAATAAAAAAGGAGTGATGGATATAACAGAATATGCCCAATTTTCGTTACTTTAAATAAGCAGAAGACTTGATGTTTAGAGTTTTTGGTGCTTTTTGTTTCTTGAGATGGGGTCTCACTCTGTTACCCAGGCTGCAGTTCACTGGTGCAATCTCAACTCACTGCAACCTCCACCTCCCAGACTCAAGCTATCCTCCCACTTCAGCCTCCTGAGTTGCCTGAACAACAGGTGCATGCCACCATACCTGGCTAATTTTTTGTAGAGATGGGGTTTCGCCAGGTTTCCCAGGCTGGTCTCAAACTCCTGAGCTCAAGCAATATACCTGCCTTGACCTTCCACAGTACTAGGATTGCAGGCTTGAGCCACTGTGCCTGGCCAGATGCCTTTAAAACATATGTTGGGTTATAAAGCAAATGTATTTAGTGTTTTAATATGTGTAAGCAAGAAAGAACAAACACAAACATAAGTGAATAGACCAAGAATCTTGGAAAAAGTAAGAATGGTACCAAGAACAAGAAGGACTGTTTGAAGCCTTGGGTCAAGCAACATATCCAGGTAAGCAAGAGGTCAGCAATCATTCGGCATCAATGGTCATCTACAGTATGACCAAAGTCAGTTCTAAGATGACAAATTAACCAAGTCTTTCAAACAGGAGAAATCATTGCACAGATTCTATCTCTCTTCTGGCTGTTCTAGCTAATTATAATGAGAGTCTGATGAAGTCTACCTAAAATTTCAAGACTACTCACAGAGTGGGTCAATAGATCACAATGACAGTCAATTAATAAGGTAATTCTGAGCTTGTGAGACTTTTAAAGAGTATATCATATCTGAGAAAGATATCAAATGTCAAAAATACAAATTTCACATGAAAGAGGTCCTACTGATGTAACCGGTGAAACTCTATTGTATGTGAAGCTTAGGCCAGTGATTAGAGGCTCAGGTTTGAGTCTCCTTGCACTGTGCAACTAGGTCCTATTTCTCAACTGAGAGCTAATAGGTTGACATCCCAGAACTTGCAGACTTAGCTCCTCTGAGATGGTGTTTGTTTTTCCTTCTGAGTCTAATAGGATGACTACAGCCCAAAGAAGGTATGGATGAGCTCTGTTCCAAAGAACCGTCTTCAATGGTGGAAATGTTCGTTATCTGTACTGCCCATATGTAGCTATTGAGCACTTGAAATGCCACTGCTGGGGACTGAATTTTAAATTAAACTTAATTAATTTAAAATTAAATAGCCATATGTGGCTACTGGTTACTGCATTGTGCAGAGGAGGTATATATCAGAGGTAGTAAAATTGCTACAATTCTAGGAGGTAACCCCCCGGAACAGGGAAAAAACAAGAATAACAATAAGTAAAAGGATAAAAATAGAGATTACTGAGAAATAAATTTAAGTCGCGGCACTAGTATTTTTGTAAATAGTAATAATCACGTTTTAAACAATTGTGATATTTTGGGGGTGTTTAAGGTATTTAAGAGAATCTGATATGAGAGTTATGATCCTGAACACCTCAGAAGACTAAGTTAGTCGTCAGTTTTTGAGTGCTTGTGGAAACCTAATTTAATAAATCCATCAGTTATGATTTGTATTTTGCATGCATTTTGGGTGACCGAGAAGAATGTTAATGATTTCAATGTTTAAAATGATGCTAGCTTAGTAGAATTATAAGATCAATAACGTGGATATTAAACAAAGCTCAGAGAGTAGTCAGTGTTTCTCCTCATGCACAATAGGCCCCTGGGTACACTTTTTCCTCTGGATTTTTCTACACTGACTCTTTACAATTTATGTTTCTAAATATAAACATGCTTTGCTTTAAGAAAATGCAGTGTGTGGCTTTGTGCTCTTACGACCCTGAACTGTTATATTCATGGTTTATACATTTCTTCTGGAAAGTCCACTGTTTCTAAAGAGACAATATCCTTTTATTCTCTCCTTCATGAGTGAGTGAAGCGTGCCCTGGTGGACTACCCAGCCTTGTCCACACAGAACTCATCCTGCCAGTAAGTTCTCCTGAATTCCCAGTTGCTGATATCAACACTGCAGCTTCTCAAGCACTTTTTAACTGGCAGGTTGAAGGAGAGCTTAGAAGTGGGGACACTGGAGCCAGACAGAGCTAGGATTCAGTACCAGCTCTACCATTGAATCTGTGTGACCTAAAGCAGATGATTCTGTGCTTGGTGATGATGATACAAATAGCTACTCGGGTTTTGTTAGGATTGAATAACCTAGTTAATGTAAAGTACTTGGCATAATTATTAATTTCTTGATACATACTCAAATTCACTCTTCTCAGCAAATCAGCTCAAATCCCCCCTCTACCCACAAGGCTAGTACTTGTGGCTCTTATTGTCTGACTTATCCAAAATGACATACTAGTTTTCACTCCACCCTTGTTCCTCACCCCTTTCAATTCTGCTGTTCTTTTTGCAAATTACTTTATTGGTATGTTTCCTAAGCCCACTGTTCTCCGTGAGTAGGGCTGTTCTCTCGTCCATCCCCAGTCTGCTCTCCTCTTTCGTGCCTCTTCATCTGTCTCTAAACTCCAGAACCTGCTCTGTGAGCTCACTCTCAGAGAAAACAGAAGCTGTCAGAAGAGAGTTTCTGCGAGCTCCCTGCGCCACCGGCAGCACCTTCCAGCATCTGTACCTGCTGCTCTGCCATTCCTTTCCTTCCCGTGGATGAAGCGTTTGTGCTCCCATCTCTGGCCGAGGCGACCATGGGTGCAATGGAGTGCGGCCTCCTCACGCATTTGAATGCTCCCGCCTCCTTTGTTGATCCCCCCTGTCTCCTGCATCCATCGCCAATTGTGTCTACTCCATCCTTCCCATCATCATGCAAAAGTGCCGAAACATCCCTCTCCCTCGCTTCCCTTTGCATCAGAACTCATTGAAGAGTTGCGTAACATATGTCTCCATTTCCTCTTCTCCTCTGATCCCCTGAACCCTCTCTGCCCTTTCAGAGACATCGATTTCACCGAGATCATCAGGGACCTCCACATATCCATATCCAGAGGTCAATTCTCGGTCCTCATCTTACTTGACCCTTTAGTGTGATTTGACATCGCGCATCTCTCTTTTCTCCTGAAACACGTTTCCCCCTTGGCTTCCAGGACATCCGATCTCCTTAATATTCCACTAAAAAGCCACCCATTCTCAGTCACCTTCATTAGTGTCTCCACGACCCCAGGCTTTAATTGTTGTGGTGCCTAGGGCTCAGTCTTTGGAGCTTTTCTCCTTTCTTCACCTGCTCACTTGTGGATCTCATCCACCAGAGTTTTAAATGCCACTATATGCTAACAACTCCAAGCCTTGTGTCTCCCTCAGACTCCTCCCTTATGGGTTCCACTTCCTACTTCCATATTTCCATTTGGATGCCTACTAAACATCTCAAATAAAAAATGCCCACAAGCTCTTAATCTTCCCCCTTAAACCTGCTCTTTCTCATATCCACCTTTTCCATTGCTCAGGCCAAAACCCTTTTTCCCTCACTTTCTCTCATGCCCTATATCTATCTAATCCTTTAGTAAAGCCTGTTGTCTCTACCAGCAAAACATACCCAGAATCTGACCACCCCCAGCTCCCGCTCTAATCTAACCTCAACTTTCTCTCTGGGGTGTTTCTGCAGGAGCTTCTTACCCAGCCTTCCAGTTTCCATCCTTGCTCCTAGAACAGAAGTGAGGGCGACTTAATTAAAAACCGAACTCAGATTGCATCATTCCTCTGCTCAAAACTCTCCAATGGGCTGGGCATAGTGGCTCATGCCTGTAATCCCAGCACTTTGGGAGGCCAAAGTGGATGGATTACTTGAGGTCAGGAATTCAAGACCAGCCTGGCCAACATGGTGAAACTCCATCTCTACTAAAATATAAAAATTAACTGGGTGTGGTGGCAGGTATCTGTAATCCCAGCTACTAGGGAGGCTGAGGCAGGTAAACTGCTTGAACCTGGGAGGTGGAGGTTGCAGTGGGCTGAGATTGTGCCACTGCACTGCAGCCTGGGTGATAGAACAAGACTCCATCTTGAAACAAAAACAAAAAACTTCTCCAATGCTCCTGTCTCACTCAAAGTGAAAACCAGTCCTTAGTGTGGCCAATGCAAGTCTACACAGACGGGTCCCTGTCTCTCTATGACCTCATCTACTGCCCGTCCACTCCCTGCCCCAGTCCCACTCCCCACCCTGCCTCCCTGCAGTTCTTTAATGTGCCAGGCGTGCTCCGTCCTGGGCCTGCCTCTCTGACCCATTGTGCCAACTCTGCTCCTTGTTCCCTCTGCTCCAACTGGCTAATTTTTCTATTTTTAATAGAGATGGGGTTTCACTATGTTGGCCAGACTGGTCTTGAACTCCTGACCTCGTGATCCACCTGCCTCAGACTCCCAAAGTGTTGGGATTACAGGCGTGAGTCACCACAAATCCCTGTATGTTTTGAAAATAATTATCTCTAACACCTAGGCACATAGTAGGCACTCGAAATTAAAATACCCATTGCAAAGGCGAGTGAATGATTGAAGTTAACTGAGCTTGACTGGCTCTTGTGAAACGTAAGAATTCTTTGAAATATAATTATTTTCAATTAGCTTGCTCAAATTCAGAGTTTTAAAAGCTCTTTTTAGTGTTTGATATAATTAATGCTCCTTTTTTGACAAGACCTTGTATAATAGGAAAGGATTTTTTGAGATTAAAAAAAAGGCGCTAGAAAGAAACATTCTTTTAATTTTAAGTTGATGAAATAAGAGTTCTTTCTCCCTGCCCCAGTCCTATTTTAGATTGCAAATTGTTTCAAGGGAAGAATCATGAGATTAACATTTCATTTGAATTCCTGAAGCTGGACACACAGTAGCATAAAACATTTTTTGTAACTTAAATACATGGTGATAAAAGAACGCTTTCCCACAGCAGAACATGGTTTAACTGAGGTCCCACTTTAAGGTGAGACCACTCACTGGTGTGGAATCGCTGAGCCGCAGAGGTGGAGAAGTTCTGGAGATCACTTGGGCAAGGGATCCAAGTCTGTGTTAAGCGCCCACCCTGCTCCAGGAAGGGGCAGGGCCTCTGCTGGGGTGGTGCCCTTTCTCATACAAGAAAACAACTTCAGCGAGGTAAGTCATTCAGCCAAAGTCACTCGTCTACTAAATGGAAGAATCAGGATTTGAATGCAGGTTTCGGCTTTTCCTAGGAGACTTATATTTGCTCTCGGCCTTTTACAGACAAGGAAATGGAGGCCCAGAGAGGAGAAAGGAGTTATCCAGGGTCAGAGCAAATATTAATGTAAAATAGTCAGAGAAATATTAATAGTAAAACTAGTGGTCTCATCCCTGTGGTCCCCTTCAGCAGCAGCCTCTTGGCCAATTGTCAAAGCTTCCCTTTTATCCAGCTTCCCAAATGGCCTTACGTTTTTACTGCTTTTCATGTGTTCAAATGCAGTACGTTATCCTTCAACTATTACCAAAATGCATTCTGTAACAAGTGAAAACTCCCCATAATTTCCCCTCTAAAGAAAGCCACCATCATCAGCTTGAAACAGTCTTCCATGGTTTTTTTTTTTTTTTTTTTTTTTTTGCCTCCCACCAACACACATGAGTTACATAGTTTTGTAACCTGACATTTATACTTCACAGTCTCTTTTGGGACTCTTCAAGTCAATACATGTTATAACCCCATTCTAACTGTTGCATAATATTCCCCATGTGGATGCACCACGTACCATATTATATTTAACTAATTTCCTATTAACAGTCATTGAGGTTGTTTCTTTAGGATGCGTCTCCATTGGCTGCCCTCCAAAATTTGGTACTAATTTTAATTTTTACCAAGAAGTAGACAGAACCTGTTTCCTCACACTCTCACCAGTAGAGCCTATTACGTATCTCTTTCCGATGGAAAGAGAATCAGGACCCCAGGGTTAGCCTGGGATCAGGAGAGTCAAGGAGTCCCTAAAGCTCATCAGGAATTCTGGGACATAACGGGTAGAGCACTGGGGAGAGAAAGTGAGAGGACAATAGACCTCTTTCCAAGCTGATGCCTTACCGGGCCCCAGCAGAAAGTACTCCAGTTCTAGATTCTTTTCACAAAGCAACTCATGTGTCTCCTCTGCTTAAAGTCCTCCAATGGCCTATTGCTTTTATCTAATGGCACATGCCTTAGCAGAGTCTACAAGGCCTTATGATGTGGCCTCTGTCCCTTTATCCTTAGCTTGCACTATGCTTCAGCCACATGGTCCACCTCTCTGTTTCCCAAAGGAGTGCACTGGGGCAGGTTTTCCCCAGTGACAGCCCAGCATAGTTAAGGGCTTTTCTTTCTGTGCTTACTTCCCCTCTGGGTGTCAGAAGTACCATCCTATGTTTGGCAGTTTATGAGCCCCCCGGGTTGTTGGCCAAGGGGCAACTCCAATGACACTCAGCACAAGTTTGGGGTCCAGGAGACTGTCACTTTTCTGGTTCATCATGGGTGTCTTGTAGGTGTCTGTCAATGGAAGGTCCTCTCCAGAGAGCAGTGATGGCACTGCTTTTGTGGCCCCTCAGCTGGAAGGAGTCCCGGGACTGGCTTGATGATGGTCAGCAGCCATTGGCTTGGCCTCCTCCTGCTCGTTGTCTCCTCCTCTCCTTGCTGATCATCTTCTCCAAGACACACTGGTTTTCTTCATGAAGGAACACTTCTCATCCAACTCTGCTTACAGCCTGTGTGGCTCCCATCCCGTGCTCAGGGGAGGGTGAAGTGCATCTCTTCTCTTCTTTATTCATTCCATAGCGAAGGCTTAAATTCGACATCCTCTCCCTTTGGAGTCTCAAGAGACACTTTCTTTCCCCCGCAAGAAAACCCAACCCTTGCAAATCCAAAACTTTGGCCTTTAGGACTATTATTTTTGACATGGAGTTCAATACATGAGGTTATTTTAAAAAGCTGAAAAAGAACATTAACTACTTCTGTCTTTGTATTCCTGATATAAAAATCCTAATTATCTTTGCAGCGGCATCCAGGATGTTTCTGATTGATTTTTTTTTTTTTTTTTGAGATGGAGTTTCGGTCTTGTTGCCCAGGCTGGAGTGCAATGGCGTGATCTCGGTTCACTGCAGCTTCTGCCTCCTGGGTTCAAGCAATTCTCCTGCCTCAGGCTCCCAAGTAGCTGGGATTACAGGCACCTGCCACCACGCCCAGCTAATTTTTTTTATTTTTATTTTTAGTAGAGATGGGGTTTCACCATGTTGTTCAGGCTGCTCTTGAACTCCTAGCCTCAGGTAATCCACCCGCCTTAACCTCCCAAAGTGCTGGGATTACAGGTGTGAGCCACCGTGCCTGGCCTCTGACTGATTTTAGAAACCTTTGTAAGTAAGGGAATATAGAAAAGAATGGGACAAAGATGATGGTGTCTAGATATTATTTTGTGATAGGCAACATTCCCTCCTACCACAGGACCTTTGCACATGCTCTGGCTTCTGGCTTGATCACTTCTCTTTTCCTTTGCATGATGATCCTCTCACAGTTTATAATTACAACTGACACACTAAAGCCTCAGGAAAACTGACCCTGCCTAACCTCCAGTTCCATGACCTCTTAGAACCATATACTCTCACTCCTTAGCATTTGTCACAATTACAGTTTTATATTTTTTCATACTTTTATGATTAAATGCTTATCTCTCCACTAGACTGTGAGCTCCAAGAGGATAAGCACCAAGTCTCCTTTTTCTTCCTGTTTAACCCCAGCATTTAGCATAAGACCTGGCTTATTGTAGGCACTCAGTATAAGAAAGAGAGAATAAATGAATAATAAATTAGCGCAAACTTTACCTGGTCTACATCCACTGGCAGTGCTGGAGCTGGCTTGTACCTACTCATGACAGCTGACTATGGACTTCTTTTTCCAACTTTGCATTCAGTGATGTTATGATAGCTTGAAATCAGTGAGGGTGGCAATATTTGCACTGTGAAAACTGGCAAATACTACAAGCAAGAGCTCTTCTTTCTCCTGCCCCCCATCTGTTGTAAAATGTTTACCAGCTCTCCACTGGGTACATCTGATTTCCAAAAGTGTTTCTCCTTATCCTGTATCTTATATTCACTTCTACACTTTTAATGTGATATTATATAATCTTAATGTACCCATGGTCAACCCTTTGCCAGCTTTCCTAATTCTTCTTTTTAGCATGCATTTTTTATTCTATGTAGGCGTGAACTGTAAAATCAACAGGAATTAAAATGTGTAATGTTTAATGACTGCCATAATAGAACCTAAGGATTCTGCTACACATCATTTCACCAAAATGTCAAGATTTCAGGAAGCACAAAGGCAGAAGGCAGTCTTTACAATTTCTTCTACCAAGAAACTACAGATGCACTATAGAAAATACATTTATTTGGTGGCAGCAGGATGACATGGGCGAAGCAGTGAACAGGGATGCATGAAGTCTCCACTCCGTGCCTCCTTCTACCACATAAGGGATGTGTAGCTCTGCAAAATAACCCAGCTTCTCTGGTTCTGTTTCCTTAAGTGAAACATGAGAGGGTGGAATTTAATGATTCAATTACAGGCTTTCCTGAAGAAGATGTGGGTGAGGCTGACCACACAGCCACTGGGTAGAGGAGAAAACCGAATGGATTTGGGATATCTTGGCTCATTTTGGTGAAGCTATTTGTTCATTTCTCTTTTTACCAACTGACATTTTGTCACTGGGGTCCATCTTGGGTGCCTTTGTTCACTTTTTATGACTTACCGGTTACTTCATGAATACAAGGACTAGGTTAAAGCATAGTTATTATTGAGAAGGGGGTCTTGGGGTATGGAAGTAGGGTGAGGGAGATCCCAAGCTTTAGTACTGTTAGCTTTGAAGAGATGTGCTCATCCTACAAAGATCATGAGCACCCACTACACATGGTCAGTGCTACAATCATGGATTACTTCCTAAATCTACCTTTATGTTAGGTGGAGCATACTGATCCCAGTTAAGACTGTTATGATTGGCCTCAAAGCAATACAACATACAACTCTGCCTTTTGGTGGTCACAGTAAGTTCTGTAATGCTGGCAAAGTATTTGTCTTGATAAATGTAGGAGAGAAGAGTCTAAGTTGCTTAAGAAATAGAGATCTAAGAGGTATCATTGATGTTTTTAATTGTCAATCTTTCTAAATACACATGGTCTTTCTTATTTTTTTAAGACAGTCTCACTCTGTCACGGAGGTTGGAGTGCAGTGGCACAGTCTTGGCTCACTGCAACTTCCACCTCCAGGGTTCAAACGATTCTGTGCCTGGGATTACAGGAGTGAGCTACTGTGCCTGGCTAATTTATATATATGTATATACATATATTTGTAGAGATGGGGTTTCACCATGTTGTCCAGGCTGGTCTCAAACTCCTGGTTTCAAGTGATCTGCCCACCTCAGTTTCCCAAGGTGTTGGGAGTATAGGAGTGAGCCACTGTGCCCAGCCTAAATATACATGGCCTTTAAAAGACCTTATGGCTAGTCAATTTTCCCAGAATCATTTATTAAATAGGGAATCCTTTCCCCATTTCTTGTTTTTCTCAGGTTTGTCAAAGATCAGATGGCTGTATATGTGTGGTATTATTTCTGAGGGCTCTGTTCTGTTCCATTGGTCTATATGTCTGTCTTGGTACCAGTATCATGCTGTTTTGGTTACTGTAGCCTTGTAGTATAGTTTGAAGTCAGGTAGCGTGATGCCTCTAGCTTTGTTCTTTTGACTTAGGATTGTCTTGGCAATGCGGGCTCTTTTTTGGTTCCATATGAACTTTAAAGCAGTTTTTTCCAATTCTGTGAAGAAACTCATTGGTAGTTTAATGGAGATGGCATTGAATCTATAAATTACCTTGGGCAGTATGGCCATTTTCACAATATCGATTCTTCCTATCCATGAGCATGGTATGTTCTTCCATTTGTTTGTGTCCTCTTTTATTTCACTGAGCAGTGGTTTGTAGTTCTCCTTGAAGACGTCCTTTACATCCCTTGTAAGTTGGATTCCTAGGTATTTTATTCTCTTTGAAGCAATTGTGAATGGAAGTTCACTCATGATTTGGCTCTCTGTTTGTCTGTTACTGGTGTATAAGAATGCTTGTGATTTTTGCACATTAATTTTGTATCCTGAGACTTTGCTGAAGTTTCTTATCAGCTTAAGGAGATTTTGGGCTGAGATGATGGGGTTTTCTAAATATACAATCATGTCATCTAGCCATAAGTAGAAAGCTGAAACTGGATCCTTTCCTTACTCCTTATACGAAAATTAATTCAAGATGGATTCGAGACTTAAATGTTACACCTAATACCATAAAAACCCTAGAAGAAAACCTAGGGAATGCCATTCAGGACATAGGCATGGGCAAGGACTTCATGTTTAAAACACCAAAAGCAATGGCAACAAAAGCCAAAATTGACAAATGGGATCTAATTAAACTAAAGAGCTTCTGCACAGCAAAAGAAACTACCATCAGAGTGAACAGGCAACCTACGGAATGGGAGAAAATTTTTGCAATCTACTCATCTGACAAAGGGCTAATATCCAGAACCTACAAAGAACTCAAACAAATTTACAAGAAAAAAACAAACAGCCCCATCAAAAAGTGGGCAAAGGATATGAACAGACATTTCTCAAAAGAAGACATGCATACAGCCAACAGACACATGAAAAAATGCTCGTCATCACTGGCCATCAGAGAAATGCAAATCAAACCACAATGAGATACCATCTCACACCAGTTAGAATGGCAATCATTAAAAAGTCAGGAAACAAAAGGTGCTGGAGAGAATGTAGAGAAACAGGAACACTTTTACACTGTTGGTGGGATTGTAAACTAGTTCAACCATTATGGAAAACAGTATGGCGATTCCTCAAGGATCTAGAACTAGAAGTACCATATGACCCAGCCATCCCTTTACTGGATATATATCCAAAGGATTATAAATCATGCTGCTATAAAGACACATGCACACATATGTTCATTGCGGCACTATTCACAATAGCAAAGACTTGGAATCAACCCAAATGTCCATCAGTAACAGACTGGATTAAGAAAATGTGGAAGATGGCCGAATAGGAACAGCTCCAGTCTCCAACTCCCAGCGCCAGCGACACAGAAGACCGGTGATTTCTGCATTTTCAACTGAGGTACTGGGTTCATCTCACTGGGGACTGCCGGACGATCGGTGCTGGTCAGCTGCTGCAGCCCGACCAGCGAGAGCTGAAGCAGGGCGAGGCATCGCCTCACCTGGGAAGCGCAAGGGGGAAGGGAATCCCTTTTCCTAGCCAGGGGAACTGAGACACACAACACCTGGAAAATCGGGTAACTCCCACCCCAATATTGCGCTTTAAGCAAACAGGCACACCAGGAGATCATATCCCACACCTGGCCGGGAGGGTCCCACGCCCACGGAGCCTCCCTCATTGCTAGCACAGCAGTCTGTGATCTACCGGCAAGACAGCAGCGAGGCTGGGGGAGGGGCGCCCGCCATTGCTGAGGCTTAAGTAGGTAAACAAAGCTGCTGGGAAGCTCCAACTGGGTGGAGCTCACAGCAGCTCAAGGAAACCTGCCTGTCTCTGTAGACTCCACCTCTGGGGACAGGGCACAGCTACACAACAACAACAACAACAACAAAAAAGCAGCAGAAACCTCTGCAGACGCAAACGACTCTGTCTGACAGCTTTGAAGAGAGCAGTGGATCTCCCAACACGGAGGTTGAGATCTGAGAAGGGACAGACT